>NW_026893760.1:0-300000 GCF_032452875.1 Bos javanicus
TTCAGGCAATGATCAGTGACTGACAGGTGCTGATCATGGGACTGTGCATGCACTGATGACGTGGCTATCATGCACTGATCACGTGACTGCGCATGCACTGATGACGTGGCTGTTCGGGCACTGATCACGTGTTTATCAGGCAGTGATCAGTGACTGACATGCGCTGATCAGGGGACTGTGCACGCACTGATCAGGTGGCTGATCTGTGAACTGACCACCTGACCGCGCATGCAGTGATCACGTGGCTGGTCGTTCACTGATCACGTGTTTATCATACGGTGATCACGTGACTGAGAGGCGCTGATCACGTGACTGTGCCGTCAGTGATCACGTGGCTGAGCAGGCACTGATATCGTGACTGAGCATGCACTGATCATGTGCCGGGAGCCGGGGAGATTCCACTCTGGACAAAGGTCATGAGGAAGGAGGCTCGGCATACGCAAATGCGGGATCGAGCCTCAGGAGTCCACCCGGATATTCTCGAGCATCTCCCCCCAAAAAACCGGAGTCTGCCTACTGTATTGCTTTGTCTCACCTCTGATTTCACTGGGGGCTGTCCCCCACCACCATCTCGCTCTCTCTGTCAAAGAGTTAACTTACAGCTCCAATTCATAAAGTTCCTTGTCATTCTTCCCTTTAACTTCCAGCTGAGTCTCCATCTGGAGCGCGGAACCCACCACGCTTACTAATTATGCCTGGGCTGCTAAGACCCACTCGAGAAGGTGTCTAGGGTGAGGCACCTTTCGCTATTCGAGAGGGCGCCTGCGGCCTACGTAAGTGGTGCAAACTTCTTGTCTTGAAGTTTGATTGGTCTTCCGCGTAAACCAAGCTACTCAGTCTCTTTCTCCACCGAATTTTCCTACTGAGCTCTCCTCATACTATTATTCTTGACATCTCTGATTAGCATATAAATAGTCGCCTAGGCCATCTCTCCTTCGAATACCCTGGATCAGTTGGGGCTGGTCCCCGGCAGGTGGCGACCGAACAGGGACCTCAGGAGGCAATACTCAAAGAGCTGAGCAGACACGAACCACGCAATCAGCAGGCAATAAGCATGGAGCTCAGCAGTGACGAATCATGCTGCTCAACTGGCAATAATCAAGCACGTGACCAGGCAGGAATCACGCAGCTCAGCTGGCAATTGTCAAGCAGATGAGCCGACAGGAATCACGCAGCTCAGCTGGCAATTGTCATGCAGATGAGCCGGCAGGAATCACGCAGCTCAGCAGGCCCTGATCACGTGACTCTGCAGGCACTGATCACGTGGCTGATCAAGTCCAGATCACGTGACTGAGCATGCACTGATCACGTGGCTATCATGCACTGATGACGTGACTGCGCATGCACTGATGACGTGGCTGATCGGGCACTGATCACATGGCTCATCATGCACTGATCACGTGTTTATCAGGCAATGATCAGTGACTGACAGGCGCTGATCATGGGACTGTGCACGCACTGATCACGTGGCTATCATGCACTGATCACGTGACTGCGCATGCACTGATGACGTGGCTGTTCGGGCACTGATCACGTGTTTATCAGGCAGTGATCAGTGACTGACAGGCGCTGATCAGGGGACTGTGCACGCACTGATCAGGTGGCTGATCAGGAACTGACCACCTGACCGCGCATGCAGTGATCACGTGGCTGGTCGTTCACTGATCACGTGTTTATCATACGGTGATCACGTGACTGAGAGGCGCTGATCACGTGACTGTGCCGTCAGTGATCACGTGGCTGAGCAGGCACTGATATCGTGACTGAGCATGCACTGATCATGTGCCGGGAGCCGGGGAGGCATTCCACTCTGGACAAAGGTCATGAGGAAGGAGGCTCGGCATACGCAAATGCGGGATCGAGCCTCAGGAGTCCACCCGGATATTCTCGAGCATCTCCCCCAAAAACCGGAGTCTGCCTACTGTATTGCTTTGTGCTCTCACCTCTGATTTCACTGGGGGCTGTCCCCCACCACCATCTCGCTCTCTCTGTCAAAGAGTTAACTTACAGCTCCAATTCATAAAGTTCCTTGTCATTCTTCCCTTTAACTTCCAGCTGAGTCTCCATCTGGAGCGCGGAACCCACCACGCTTACTAATTATGCCTGGGCTGCTAAGACCCACTCGAGAAGGTGTCTAGGGTGAGGCACCTTTCGCTATTCGAGAGGGCGCCTGCGGCCTACGTAAGTGGTGCAAACTTCTTGTCTTGAAGTTTGATTGGTCTTCCGCGTAAACCAAGCTACTCAGTCTCTTTTCTCCACCGAATTTTCCTACTGAGCTCTCCTCATACTATTATTCTTGACATCTCTGATTAGCATATAAATAGTCGCCTAGGCCATCTCTCCTTCGAATACCCTGGATCAGTTGGGGCTGGTCCCCGGCAGGTGGCGACCGAACAGGGACCTCAGGAGGCAATACTCAAAGAGCTGAGCAGACACGAACCACGCAATCAGCAGGCAATAAGCATGGAGCTCAGCAGTGACGAATCATGCTGCTCAACTGGCAATAATCAAGCACGTGACCAGGCAGGAATCACGCAGCTCAGCTGGCAATTGTCAAGCAGATGAGCCGACAGGAATCACGCAGCTCAGCTGGCAATTGTCATGCAGATGAGCCGGCAGGAATCACGCAGCTCAGCAGGCCCTGATCACGTGACTCTGCAGGCACTGATCACGTGGCTGATCAAGTCCAGATCACGTGACTGAGCATGCACTGATCACGTGGCTATCATGCACTGATGACGTGACTGCGCATGCACTGATGACGTGGCTGATCGGCACTGATCACATGGCTCATCATGCACTGATCACGTGTTTATCAGGCAGTGATCAGTGACTGACAGGCGCTGATCAGGGGACTGTGCACGCACTGATCAGGTGGCTGATCAGGAACTGACCACCTGACCGCGCATGCAGTGATCACGTGGCTGGTCGTTCACTGATCACGTGTTTATCATACGGTGATCACGTGACTGAGAGGCGCTGATCACGTGACTGTGCCGTCAGTGATCACGTGGCTGAGCAGGCACTGATATCGTGACTGAGCATGCACTGATCATGTGCCGGGAGCCGGGGAGGCATTCCACTCTGGACAAAGGTCATGAGGAAGGAGGCTCGGCATACGCAAATGCGGGATCGAGCCTCAGGAGTCCACCCGGATGTTCTCGAGCATCTCCCCCCAAAAAAACCGGAGTCTGCCTACTGTATTGCTTTGTGCTCTCACCTCTGATTTCACTGGGGCTGTCCCCCACCACCATCTCGCTCTCTCTGTCAAAGAGTTAACTTACAGCTCCAATTCATAAAGTTCCTTGTCATTCTTCCCTTTAACTTCCAGCTGAGTCTCCATCTGGAGCGCGGAACCCACCACGCTTACTAATTATGCCTGGGCTGCTAAGACCCACTCGAGAAGGTGTCTAGGGTGAGGCACCTTTCGCTATTCGAGAGGGCGCCTGCGGCCTACGTAAGTGGTGCAAACTTCTTGTCTTGAAGTTTGATTGGTCTTCCGCGTAAACCAAGCTACTCAGTCTCTTTTCTCCACCGAATTTTCCTACTGAGCTCTCCTCATACTATTATTCTTGACATCTCTGATTAGCATATAAATAGTCGCCTAGGCCATCTCTCCTTCGAATACCCTGGATCAGTTGGGGCTGGTCCCCGGCAGGTGGCGACCGAACAGGGACCTCAGGAGGCAATACTCAAAGAGCTGAGCAGACACGAACCACGCAATCAGCAGGCAATAAGCATGGAGCTCAGCAGTGACGAATCATGCTGCTCAACTGGCAACAATCAAGCACGTGACCAGGCAGGAATCACGCAGCTCAGCTGGCAATTGTCAAGCAGATGAGCCGACAGGAATCACGCAGCTCAGCTGGCAATTGTCATGCAGATGAGCCGGCAGGAATCACGCAGCTCAGCAGGCCCTGATCACGTGACTCTGCAGGCACTGATCACGTGGCTGATCAAGTCCAGATCACGTGACTGAGCATGCACTGATCACGTGGCTATCATGCACTGATGACGTGACTGCGCATGCACTGATGACGTGGCTGATCGGGCACTGATCACATGGCTCATCATGCACTGATCACGTGTTTATCAGGCAATGATCAGTGACTGACAGGCGCTGATCATGGGACTGTGCACGCACTGATCACGTGGCTATCATGCACTGATCACGTGACTGCGCATGCACTGATGACGTGGCTGTTCGGGCACTGATCACGTGTTTATCAGGCAGTGATCAGTGACTGACAGGCGCTGATCAGGGGACTGTGCACGCACTGATCAGGTGGCTGATCAGGAACTGACCACCTGACCGCGCATGCAGTGATCACGTGGCTGGTCGTTCACTGATCACGTGTTTATCATACGGTGATCACGTGACTGAGAGGCGCTGATCACGTGACTGTGCCGTCAGTGATCACGTGGCTGAGCAGGCACTGATATCGTGACTGAGCATGCACTGATCATGTGCCGGGAGCCGGGGAGGCATTCCACTCTGGACAAAGGTCATGAGGAAGGAGGCTCGGCATACGCAAATGCGGGATCGAGCCTCAGGAGTCCACCCGGATGTTCTCGAGCATCTCCCCCAAAAAAACCGGAGTCTGCCTACTGTATTGCTTTGTGCTCTCACCTCTGATTTCACTGGGGGCTGTCCCCCACCACCATCTCGCTCTCTCTGTCAAAGAGTTAACTTACAGCTCCAATTCATAAAGTTCCTTGTCATTCTTCCCTTTAACTTCCAGCTGAGTCTCCATCTGGAGCGCGGAACCCACCACGCTTACTAATTATGCCTGGGCTGCTAAGACCCACTCGAGAAGGTGTCTAGGGTGAGGCACCTTTCGCTATTCGAGAGGCGCCTGCGGCCTACGTAAGTGGTGCAAACTTCTTGTCTTGAAGTTTGATTGGTCTTCCGCGTAAACCAAGCTACTCAGTCTCTTTTCTCCACCGAATTTTCCTACTGAGCTCTCCTCATACTATTATTCTTGACATCTCTGATTAGCATATAAATAGTCGCCTAGGCCATCTCTCCTTCGAATACCCTGGATCAGTTGGGGCTGGTCCCCGGCAGGTGGCGACCGAACAGGGACCTCAGGAGGCAATACTCAAAGAGCTGAGCAGACACGAACCACGCAATCAGCAGGCAATAAGCATGGAGCTCAGCAGTGACGAATCATGCTGCTCAACTGGCAATAATCAAGCACGTGACCAGGCAGGAATCACGCAGCTCAGCTGGCAATTGTCAAGCAGATGAGCCGACAGGAATCACGCAGCTCAGCTGGCAATTGTCATGCAGATGAGCCGGCAGGAATCACGCAGCTCAGCAGGCCCTGATCACGTGACTCTGCAGGCACTGATCACGTGGCTGATCAAGTCCAGATCACGTGACTGAGCATGCACTGATCACGTGGCTATCATGCACTGATGACGTGACTGCGCATGCACTGATGACGTGGCTGATCGGGCACTGATCACATGGCTCATCATGCACTGATCACGTGTTTATCAGGCAATGATCAGTGACTGACAGGCGCTGATCATGGACTGTGCACGCACTGATCACGTGGCTATCATGCACTGATCACGTGACTGCGCATGCACTGATGACGTGGCTGATCGGGCACTGATCACTGGATCATGCACTGATCACGTGTTTATCAGGCAATGATCAGTGACTGACAGGCGCTGATCATGGGACTGTGCACGACTGATCACGGGATCATGCACTGATCACGTGACTGCGCATGCACTGATGACGTGGCTGTTCGGCACTGATCACGTGTTTATCAGGCAGTGATCAGTGACTGACAGGCGCTGATCAGGGGACTGTGCACGCACTGATCAGGTGGCTGATCAGGAACTGACCACCTGACCGCGCATGCAGTGATCACGTGGCTGGTCGTTCACTGATCACGTGTTTATCATACGGTGATCACGTGACTGAGAGGCGCTGATCACGTGACTGTGCCGTCAGTGATCACGTGGCTGAGCAGGCACTGATATCGTGACTGAGCATGCACTGATCATGTGCCGGGAGCCGGGGAGGCATTCCACTCTGGACAAAGGTCATGAGGAAGGAGGCTCGGCATACGCAAATGCGGGATCGAGCCTCAGGAGTCCACCCGGATATTCTCGAGCATCTCCCCCCAAAAAAACCGGAGTCTGCCTACTGTATTGCTTTGTGCTCTCACCTCTGATTTCACTGGGGGCTGTCCCCCACCACCATCTCGCTCTCTCTGTCAAAGAGTTAACTTACAGCTCCAATTCATAAAGTTCCTTGTCATTCTTCCCTTTAACTTCCAGCTGAGTCTCCATCTGGAGCGCGGAACCCACCACGCTTACTAATTATGCCTGGGCTGCTAAGACCCACTCGAGAAGGTGTCTAGGGTGAGGCACCTTTCGCTATTCGAGAGGGCGCCTGCGGCCTACGTAAGTGGTGCAAACTTCTTGTCTTGAAGTTTGATTGGTCTTCCGCGTAAACCAAGCTACTCAGTCTCTTTTCTCCACCGAATTTTCCTACTGAGCTCTCCTCATACTATTATTCTTGACATCTCTGATTAGCATATAAATAGTCGCCTAGGCCATCTCTCCTTCGAATACCCTGGATCAGTTGGGGCTGGTCCCCGGCAGGTGGCGACCGAACAGGGACCTCAGGAGGCAATACTCAAAGAGCTGAGCAGACACGAACCACGCAATCAGCAGGCAATAAGCATGGAGCTCAGCAGTGACGAATCATGCTGCTCAACTGGCAATAATCAAGCACGTGACCAGGCAGGAATCACGCAGCTCAGCTGGCAATTGTCAAGCAGATGAGCCGACAGGAATCACGCAGCTCAGCTGGCAATTGTCATGCAGATGAGCCGGCAGGAATCACGCAGCTCAGCAGGCCCTGATCACGTGACTCTGCAGGCACTGATCACGTGGCTGATCAAGTCCAGATCACGTGACTGAGCATGCACTGATCACGTGGCTATCATGCACTGATGACGTGACTGCGCATGCACTGATGACGTGGCTGATCGGGCACTGATCACATGGCTCATCATGCACTGATCTCGTGTTTATCAGGCAATGATCAGTGACTGACAGGCGCTGATCATGGGACTGTGCACGCACTGATCACGTGGCTATCATGCACTGATGTGACTGCTGCATATGCGTGGCTGTTCGGGCACTGATCACGTGTTTATCAGGCAGTGATCAGTGACTGACAGGCGCTGATCATGGGACTGTGCACGCACTGATCACGTGGCTATCATGCACTGATCACGTGACTGCACATGCACTGATGACGTGGCTGTTCGGGCACTGATCACGTGTTTATCAGGCAGTGATCAGTGACTGACATGCGCTGATCAGGGGACTGTGCACGCAGATCACGTGGCTATCATGCACTGATACGGACTGCGCATGCACTGATGACGTGGCTGATCGGGCACTGATCACATGGCTCATCATGCACTGATCACGTGTTTATCAGGCAATGATCAGTGACTGACAGGCGCTGATCATGGGACTGTGCATGCACTGATCACGTGGCTATCATGCACTGATCACGTGACTGCGCATACACTGATGACGTGGCTGATCGGGCACTGATCACAGGGCTCATCATGCACTGATCACGTGTTTCTCAGGCAAGGATCAGTGACTGACAGGCGCTGATCATGGGACTGTGCACGCACTGATCACGTGGCTATCATGCACTGATCACGTGACTGCGCATGCACTGATGACGTGGCTGTTCGGGCACTGATCACGTGTTTATCAGGCAGTGATCAGTGACTGACAGGCGCTGATCAGGGGACTGTGCACGCACTGATCAGGTGGCTGATCAGGAACTGACCACCTGACCGGGCATGCAGTGATCACGTGGCTGGTCGTTCACTGATCACGTGTTTATCATACGGTGATCACGTGACTGAGAGGCGCTGATCACGTGACTGTGCGGTCAGTGATCACGTGGCTGAGCAGGCACTGATATCGTGACTGAGCATGCACTGATCATGTGCCGGGAGCCGGGGAGGCATTCCACTCTGGACAAAGGTCATGAGGAAGGAGGCTCGGCATACGCAAATGCGGGATCGAGCCTCAGGAGTCCACCCGGATATTCTCGAGCATCTCCCCCCAAAAAACCGGAGTCTGCCTACTGTATTGCTTTGTGCTCTCACCTCTGATTTCACTGGGGGCTGTCCCCCACCACCATCTCGCTCTCTCTGTCAAAGAGTTAACTTACAGCTCCAATTCATAAAGTTCCTTGTCATTCTTCCCTTTAACTTCCAGCTGAGTCTCCATCTGGAGCGCGGAACCCACCACGCTTACTAATTATGCCTGGGCTGCTAAGACCCACTCGAGAAGGTGTCTAGGGTGAGGCACCTTTCGCTATTCGAGAGGGCGCCTGCGGCCTACGTAAGTGGTGCAAACTTCTTGTCTTGAAGTTTGATTGGTCTTCCGCGTAAACCAAGCTACTCAGTCTCTTTTCTCCACCGAATTTTCCTACTGAGCTCTCCTCATACTATTATTCTTGACATCTCTGATTAGCATATAAATAGTCGCCTAGGCCATCTCTCCTTCGAATACCCTGGATCAGTTGGGGCTGGTCCCCGGCAGGTGGCGACCGAACAGGGACCTCAGGAGGCAATACTCAAAGAGCTGAGCAGACACGAACCACGCAATCAGCAGGCAATAAGCATGGAGCTCAGCAGTGACGAATCATGCTGCTCAACTGGCAATAATCAAGCACGTGACCAGGCAGGAATCACGCAGCTCAGCTGGCAATTGTCAAGCAGATGAGCCGACAGGAATCACGCAGCTCAGCTGGCAATTGTCATGCAGATGAGCCGGCAGGAATCACGCAGCTCAGCAGGCCCTGATCACGTGACTCTGCAGGCACTGATCACGTGGCTGATCAAGTCCAGATCACGTGACTGAGCATGCACTGATCACGTGGCTATCATGCACTGATGACGTGACTGCGCATGCACTGATGACGTGGCTGATCGGGCACTGATCACATGGCTCATCATGCACTGATCACGTGTTTATCAGGCAATGATCAGTGACTGACAGGCGCTGATCATGGGACTGTGCACGCACTGATCACGTGGCTATCATGCACTGATCACGTGACTGCGCATGCACTGATGACGTGGCTGTTCGGGCACTGATCACGTGTTTATCAGGCAGTGATCAGTGACTGACAGGCGCTGATCAGGGGACTGTGCACGCACTGATCAGGTGGCTGATCAGGAACTGACCACCTGACCGCGCATGCAGTGATCACGTGGCTGGTCGTTCACTGATCACGTGTTTATCATACGGTGATCACGTGACTGAGAGGCGCTGATCACGTGACTGTGCCGTCAGTGATCACGTGGCTGAGCAGGCACTGATATCGTGACTGAGCATGCACTGATCATGTGCCGGGAGCCGGGGAGGCATTCCACTCTGGACAAAGGTCATGAGGAAGGAGGCTCGGCATACGCAAATGCGGGATCGAGCCTCAGGAGTCCACCCGGATATTCTCGAGCATCTCCCCCAAAAAAACCGGAGTCTGCCTACTGTATTGCTTTGTGCTCTCACCTCTGATTTCACTGGGGGCTGTCCCCCACCACCATCTCGCTCTCTCTGTCAAAGAGTTAACTTACAGCTCCAATTCATAAAGTTCCTTGTCATTCTTCCCTTTAACTTCCAGCTGAGTCTCCATCTGGAGCGCGGAACCCACCACGCTTACTAATTATGCCTGGGCTGCTAAGACCCACTCGAGAAGGTGTCTAGGGTGAGGCACCTTTCGCTATTCGAGAGGGCGCCTGCGGCCTACGTAAGTGGTGCAAACTTCTTGTCTTGAAGTTTGATTGGTCTTCCGCGTAAACCAAGCTACTCAGTCTCTTTTCTCCACCGAATTTTCCTACTGAGCTCTCCTCATACTATTATTCTTGACATCTCTGATTAGCATATAAATAGTCGCCTAGGCCATCTCTCCTTCGAATACCCTGGATCAGTTGGGGCTGGTCCCCGGCAGGTGGCGACCGAACAGGGACCTCAGGAGGCAATACTCAAAGAGCTGAGCAGACACGAACCACGCAATCAGCAGGCAATAAGCATGGAGCTCAGCAGTGACGAATCATGCTGCTCAACTGGCAATAATCAAGCACGTGACCAGGCAGGAATCACGCAGCTCAGCTGGCAATTGTCAAGCAGATGAGCCGACAGGAATCACGCAGCTCAGCTGGCAATTGTCATGCAGATGAGCCGGCAGGAATCACGCAGCTCAGCAGGCCCTGATCACGTGACTCTGCAGGCACTGATCACGTGGCTGATCAAGTCCAGATCACGTGACTGAGCATGCACTGATCACGTGGCTATCATGCACTGATGACGTGACTGCGCATGCACTGATGACGTGGCTGATCGGGCACTGATCACATGGCTCATCATGCACTGATCACGTGTTTATCAGGCAATGATCACATGACAGCTGATCATGCTGCTGATCACGTGGCTATCATGCACTGATCACGTGACTGGCATGCACTGATGACGTGGCTGACTGATCACTGGATCATGCACTGATCACGTGATCAGGCTGATCAGTGACTGACACTGATCATGACTGTGCACTGATCACGTGGCATGCACTGATGACTGTGCACTGATGGGCACTGATCACGTGTTTATCAGGCAGTGATCAGTGACTGACAGGCGCTGATCAGGGGACTGTGCACGCACTGATCAGGTGGCTGATCAGGAACTGACCACCTGACCGCGCATGCAGTGATCACGTGGCTGGTCGTTCACTGATCACGTGTTTATCATACGGTGATCACGTGACTGAGAGGCGCTGATCACGTGACTGTGCCGTCAGTGATCACGTGGCTGAGCAGGCACTGATATCGTGACTGAGCATGCACTGATCATGTGCCGGGAGCCGGGGAGGCATTCCACTCTGGACAAAGGTCATGAGGAAGGAGGCTCGGCATACGCAAATGCGGGATCGAGCCTCAGGAGTCCACCCGGATATTCTCGAGCATCTCCCCCCAAAAAAACCGGAGTCTGCCTACTGTATTGCTTTGTGCTCTCACCTCTGATTTCACTGGGGGCTGTCCCCCACCACCATCTCGCTCTCTCTGTCAAAGAGTTAACTTACAGCTCCAATTCATAAAGTTCCTTGTCATTCTTCCCTTTAACTTCCAGCTGAGTCTCCATCTGGAGCGCGGAACCCACCACGCTTACTAATTATGCCTGGGCTGCTAAGACCCACTCGAGAAGGTGTCTAGGGTGAGGCACCTTTCGCTATTCGAGAGGGCGCCTGCGGCCTACGTAAGTGGTGCAAACTTCTTGTCTTGAAGTTTGATTGGTCTTCCGCGTAAACCAAGCTACTCAGTCTCTTTTCTCCACCGAATTTTCCTACTGAGCTCTCCTCATACTATTATTCTTGACATCTCTGATTAGCATATAAATAGTCGCCTAGGCCATCTCTCCTTCGAATACCCTGGATCAGTTGGGGCTGGTCCCCGGCAGGTGGCGACCGAACAGGGACCTCAGGAGGCAATACTCAAAGAGCTGAGCAGACACGAACCACGCAATCAGCAGGCAATAAGCATGGAGCTCAGCAGTGACGAATCATGCTGCTCAACTGGCAATAATCAAGCACGTGACCAGGCAGGAATCACGCAGCTCAGCTGGCAATTGTCAAGCAGATGAGCCGACAGGAATCACGCAGCTCAGCTGGCAATTGTCATGCAGATGAGCCGGCAGGAATCACGCAGCTCAGCAGGCCCTGATCACGTGACTCTGCAGGCACTGATCACGTGGCTGATCAAGTCCAGATCACGTGACTGAGCATGCACTGATCACGTGGCTATCATGCACTGATGACGTGACTGCGCATGCACTGATGACGTGGCTGATCGGGCACTGATCACATGGCTCATCATGCACTGATCACGTGTTTATCAGGCAATGATCAGTGACTGACAGGCGCTGATCATGGGACTGTGCACGCACTGATCACGTGGCTATCATGCACTGATCACGTGACTGCATGCACTGATGACGTGGCTGATCGGCACTGATCACATGGCTCATCATGCACTGATCACGTGTTTATCAGGCAATGATCAGTGACTGACAGGCGCTGATCATGGGACTGTGCACGCACTGATCACGTGGCTATCATGCACTGATCACGTGACTGCGCATGCAC
Source organism: Bos javanicus (assembly GCF_032452875.1). Taxonomy (NCBI): domain Eukaryota; kingdom Metazoa; phylum Chordata; class Mammalia; order Artiodactyla; family Bovidae; genus Bos; species Bos javanicus. Next base: position 12,203 of record NW_026893760.1, read on the forward strand.
TGATGACGTGGCTGTTCGGGCACTGATCACGTGTTTATCAGGCAGTGATCAGTGACTGACAGGCGCTGATCAGGGGACTGTGCACGCACTGATCAGGTGGCTGATCAGGAACTGACCACCTGACCGCGCATGCAGTGATCACGTGGCTGGTCGTTCACTGATCACGTGTTTATCATACGGTGATCACGTGACTGAGAGGCGCTGATCACGTGACTGTGCCGTCAGTGATCACGTGGCTGAGCAGGCACTGATATCGTGACTGAGCATGCACTGATCATGTGCCGGGAGCCGGGGAGGCATTCCACTCTGGACAAAGGTCATGAGGAAGGAGGCTCGGCATACGCAAATGCGGGATCGAGCCTCAGGAGTCCACCCGGATATTCTCGAGCATCTCCCCCCAAAAAAACCGGAGTCTGCCTACTGTATTGCTTTGTGCTCTCACCTCTGATTTCACTGGGGGCTGTCCCCCACCACCATCTCGCTCTCTCTGTCAAAGAGTTAACTTACAGCTCCAATTCATAAAGTTCCTTGTCATTCTTCCCTTTAACTTCCAGCTGAGTCTCCATCTGGAGCGCGGAACCCACCACGCTTACTAATTATGCCTGGGCTGCTAAGACCCACTCGAGAAGGTGTCTAGGGTGAGGCACCTTTCGCTATTCGAGAGGGCGCCTGCGGCCTACGTAAGTGGTGCAAACTTCTTGTCTTGAAGTTTGATTGGTCTTCCGCGTAAACCAAGCTACTCAGTCTCTTTTCTCCACCGAATTTTCCTACTGAGCTCTCCTCATACTATTATTCTTGACATCTCTGATTAGCATATAAATAGTCGCCTAGGCCATCTCTCCTTCGAATACCCTGGATCAGTTGGGGCTGGTCCCCGGCAGGTGGCGACCGAACAGGGACCTCAGGAGGCAATACTCAAAGAGCTGAGCAGACACGAACCACGCAATCAGCAGGCAATAAGCATGGAGCTCAGCAGTGACGAATCATGCTGCTCAACTGGCAATAATCAAGCACGTGACCAGGCAGGAATCACGCAGCTCAGCTGGCAATTGTCAAGCAGATGAGCCGACAGGAATCACGCAGCTCAGCTGGCAATTGTCATGCAGATGAGCCGGCAGGAATCACGCAGCTCAGCAGGCCCTGATCACGTGACTCTGCAGGCACTGATCACGTGGCTGATCAAGTCCAGATCACGTGACTGAGCATGCACTGATCACGTGGCTATCATGCACTGATGACGTGACTGCGCATGCACTGATGACGTGGCTGATCGGGCACTGATCACATGGCTCATCATGCACTGATCACGTGTTTATCAGGCAATGATCAGTGACTGACAGGCGCTGATCATGGGACTGTGCACGCACTGATCACGTGGCTATCATGCACTGATCACGTGACTGCGCATGCACTGATGACGTGGCTGTTCGGGCACTGATCACGTGTTTATCAGGCAGTGATCAGTGACTGACAGGCGCTGATCAGGGGACTGTGCACGCACTGATCAGGTGGCTGATCAGGAACTGACCACCTGACCGCGCATGCAGTGATCACGTGGCTGGTCGTTCACTGATCACGTGTTTATCATACGGTGATCACGTGACTGAGAGGCGCTGATCACGTGACTGTGCCGTCAGTGATCACGTGGCTGAGCAGGCACTGATATCGTGACTGAGCATGCACTGATCATGTGCCGGGAGCCGGGGAGGCATTCCACTCTGGACAAAGGTCATGAGGAAGGAGGCTCGGCATACGCAAATGCGGGATCGAGCCTCAGGAGTCCACCCGGATATTCTCGAGCATCTCCCCCCAAAAAACCGGAGTCTGCCTACTGTATTGCTTTGTGCTCTCACCTCTGATTTCACTGGGGGCTGTCCCCCACCACCATCTCGCTCTCTCTGTCAAAGAGTTAACTTACAGCTCCAATTCATAAAGTTCCTTGTCATTCTTCCCTTTAACTTCCAGCTGAGTCTCCATCTGGAGCGCGGAACCCACCACGCTTACTAATTATGCCTGGGCTGCTAAGACCCACTCGAGAAGGTGTCTAGGGTGAGGCACCTTTCGCTATTCGAGAGGGCGCCTGCGGCCTACGTAAGTGGTGCAAACTTCTTGTCTTGAAGTTTGATTGGTCTTCCGCGTAAACCAAGCTACTCAGTCTCTTTTCTCCACCGAATTTTCCTACTGAGCTCTCCTCATACTATTATTCTTGACATCTCTGATTAGCATATAAATAGTCGCCTAGGCCATCTCTCCTTCGAATACCCTGGATCAGTTGGGGCTGGTCCCCGGCAGGTGGCGACCGAACAGGGACCTCAGGAGGCAATACTCAAAGAGCTGAGCAGACACGAACCACGCAATCAGCAGGCAATAAGCATGGAGCTCAGCAGTGACGAATCATGCTGCTCAACTGGCAATAATCAAGCACGTGACCAGGCAGGAATCACGCAGCTCAGCTGGCAATTGTCAAGCAGATGAGCCGACAGGAATCACGCAGCTCAGCTGGCAATTGTCATGCAGATGAGCCGGCAGGAATCACGCAGCTCAGCAGGCCCTGATCACGTGACTCTGCAGGCACTGATCACGTGGCTGATCAAGTCCAGATCACGTGACTGAGCATGCACTGATCACGTGGCTATCATGCACTGATGACGTGACTGCGCATGCACTGATGACGTGGCTGATCGGGCACTGATCACATGGCTCATCATGCACTGATCACGTGTTTATCAGGCAATGATCAGTGACTGACAGGCGCTGATCATGGGACTGTGCACGCACTGATCACGTGGCTATCATGCACTGATCACGTGACTGCGCATGCACTGATGACGTGGCTGTTCGGGCACTGATCACGTGTTTATCAGGCAGTGATCAGTGACTGACAGGCGCTGATCAGGGGACTGTGCACGCACTGATCAGGTGGCTGATCAGGAACTGACCACCTGACCGCGCATGCAGTGATCACGTGGCTGGTCGTTCACTGATCACGTGTTTATCATACGGTGATCACGTGACTGAGAGGCGCTGATCACGTGACTGTGCCGTCAGTGATCACGTGGCTGAGCAGGCACTGATATCGTGACTGAGCATGCACTGATCATGTGCCGGGAGCCGGGGAGGCATTCCACTCTGGACAAAGGTCATGAGGAAGGAGGCTCGGCATACGCAAATGCGGGATCGAGCCTCAGGAGTCCACCCGGATATTCTCGAGCATCTCCCCCCAAAAAACCGGAGTCTGCCTACTGTATTGCTTTGTGCTCTCACCTCTGATTTCACTGGGGGCTGTCCCCCACCACCATCTCGCTCTCTCTGTCAAAGAGTTAACTTACAGCTCCAATTCATAAAGTTCCTTGTCATTCTTCCCTTTAACTTCCAGCTGAGTCTCCATCTGGAGCGCGGAACCCACCACGCTTACTAATTATGCCTGGGCTGCTAAGACCCACTCGAGAAGGTGTCTAGGGTGAGGCACCTTTCGCTATTCGAGAGGGCGCCTGCGGCCTACGTAAGTGGTGCAAACTTCTTGTCTTGAAGTTTGATTGGTCTTCCGCGTAAACCAAGCTACTCAGTCTCTTTTCTCCACCGAATTTTCCTACTGAGCTCTCCTCATACTATTATTCTTGACATCTCTGATTAGCATATAAATAGTCGCCTAGGCCATCTCTCCTTCGAATACCCTGGATCAGTTGGGGCTGGTCCCCGGCAGGTGGCGACCGAACAGGGACCTCAGGAGGCAATACTCAAAGAGCTGAGCAGACACGAACCACGCAATCAGCAGGCAATAAGCATGGAGCTCAGCAGTGACGAATCATGCTGCTCAACTGGCAATAATCAAGCACGTGACCAGGCAGGAATCACGCAGCTCAGCTGGCAATTGTCAAGCAGATGAGCCGACAGGAATCACGCAGCTCAGCTGGCAATTGTCATGCAGATGAGCCGGCAGGAATCACGCAGCTCAGCAGGCCCTGATCACGTGACTCTGCAGGCACTGATCACGTGGCTGATCAAGTCCAGATCACGTGACTGAGCATGCACTGATCACGTGGCTATCATGCACTGATGACGTGACTGCGCATGCACTGATGACGTGGCTGATCGGGCACTGATCACATGGCTCATCATGCACTGATCACGTGTTTATCAGGCAATGATCAGTGACTGACAGGCGCTGATCATGGGACTGTGCACGCACTGATCACGTGGCTATCATGCACTGATCACGTGACTGCGCATGCACTGATGACGTGGCTGTTCGGGCACTGATCACGTGTTTATCAGGCAGTGATCAGTGACTGACAGGCGCTGATCAGGGGACTGTGCACGCACTGATCAGGTGGCTGATCAGGAACTGACCACCTGACCGCGCATGCAGTGATCACGTGGCTGGTCGTTCACTGATCACGTGTTTATCATACGGTGATCACGTGACTGAGAGGCGCTGATCACGTGACTGTGCCGTCAGTGATCACGTGGCTGAGCAGGCACTGATATCGTGACTGAGCATGCACTGATCATGTGCCGGGAGCCGGGGAGGCATTCCACTCTGGACAAAGGTCATGAGGAAGGAGGCTCGGCATACGCAAATGCGGGATCGAGCCTCAGGAGTCCACCCGGATATTCTCGAGCATCTCCCCCCAAAAAACCGGAGTCTGCCTACTGTATTGCTTTGTGCTCTCACCTCTGATTTCACTGGGGGCTGTCCCCCACCACCATCTCGCTCTCTCTGTCAAAGAGTTAACTTACAGCTCCAATTCATAAAGTTCCTTGTCATTCTTCCCTTTAACTTCCAGCTGAGTCTCCATCTGGAGCGCGGAACCCACCACGCTTACTAATTATGCCTGGGCTGCTAAGACCCACTCGAGAAGGTGTCTAGGGTGAGGCACCTTTCGCTATTCGAGAGGGCGCCTGCGGCCTACGTAAGTGGTGCAAACTTCTTGTCTTGAAGTTTGATTGGTCTTCCGCGTAAACCAAGCTACTCAGTCTCTTTTCTCCACCGAATTTTCCTACTGAGCTCTCCTCATACTATTATTCTTGACATCTCTGATTAGCATATAAATAGTCGCCTAGGCCATCTCTCCTTCGAATACCCTGGATCAGTTGGGGCTGGTCCCCGGCAGGTGGCGACCGAACAGGGACCTCAGGAGGCAATACTCAAAGAGCTGAGCAGACACGAACCACGCAATCAGCAGGCAATAAGCATGGAGCTCAGCAGTGACGAATCATGCTGCTCAACTGGCAATAATCAAGCACGTGACCAGGCAGGAATCACGCAGCTCAGCTGGCAATTGTCAAGCAGATGAGCCGACAGGAATCACGCAGCTCAGCTGGCAATTGTCATGCAGATGAGCCGGCAGGAATCACGCAGCTCAGCAGGCCCTGATCACGTGACTCTGCAGGCACTGATCACGTGGCTGATCAAGTCCAGATCACGTGACTGAGCATGCACTGATCACGTGGCTATCATGCACTGATGACGTGACTGCGCATGCACTGATGACGTGGCTGATCGGGCACTGATCACATGGCTCATCATGCACTGATCACGTGTTTATCAGGCAATGATCAGTGACTGACAGGCGCTGATCATGGGACTGTGCACGCACTGATCACGTGGCTATCATGCACTGATCACGTGACTGCGCATGCACTGATGACGTGGCTGTTCGGGCACTGATCACGTGTTTATCAGGCAGTGATCAGTGACTGACAGGCGCTGATCAGGGGACTGTGCACGCACTGATCAGGTGGCTGATCAGGAACTGACCACCTGACCGCGCATGCAGTGATCACGTGGCTGGTCGTTCACTGATCACGTGTTTATCATACGGTGATCACGTGACTGAGAGGCGCTGATCACGTGACTGTGCCGTCAGTGATCACGTGGCTGAGCAGGCACTGATATCGTGACTGAGCATGCACTGATCATGTGCCGGGAGCCGGGGAGGCATTCCACTCTGGACAAAGGTCATGAGGAAGGAGGCTCGGCATACGCAAATGCGGGATCGAGCCTCAGGAGTCCACCCGGATATTCTCGAGCATCTCCCCCCAAAAAAACCGGAGTCTGCCTACTGTATTGCTTTGTGCTCTCACCTCTGATTTCACTGGGGGCTGTCCCCCACCACCATCTCGCTCTCTCTGTCAAAGAGTTAACTTACAGCTCCAATTCATAAAGTTCCTTGTCATTCTTCCCTTTAACTTCCAGCTGAGTCTCCATCTGGAGCGCGGAACCCACCACGCTTACTAATTATGCCTGGGCTGCTAAGACCCACTCGAGAAGGTGTCTAGGGTGAGGCACCTTTCGCTATTCGAGAGGGCGCCTGCGGCCTACGTAAGTGGTGCAAACTTCTTGTCTTGAAGTTTGATTGGTCTTCCGCGTAAACCAAGCTACTCAGTCTCTTTTCTCCACCGAATTTTCCTACTGAGCTCTCCTCATACTATTATTCTTGACATCTCTGATTAGCATATAAATAGTCGCCTAGGCCATCTCTCCTTCGAATACCCTGGATCAGTTGGGGCTGGTCCCCGGCAGGTGGCGACCGAACAGGGACCTCAGGAGGCAATACTCAAAGAGCTGAGCAGACACGAACCACGCAATCAGCAGGCAATAAGCATGGAGCTCAGCAGTGACGAATCATGCTGCTCAACTGGCAATAATCAAGCACGTGACCAGGCAGGAATCACGCAGCTCAGCTGGCAATTGTCAAGCAGATGAGCCGACAGGAATCACGCAGCTCAGCTGGCAATTGTCATGCAGATGAGCCGGCAGGAATCACGCAGCTCAGCAGGCCCTGATCACGTGACTCTGCAGGCACTGATCACGTGGCTGATCAAGTCCAGATCACGTGACTGAGCATGCACTGATCACGTGGCTATCATGCACTGATGACGTGACTGCGCATGCACTGATGACGTGGCTGATCGGGCACTGATCACATGGCTCATCATGCACTGATCACGTGTTTATCAGGCAATGATCAGTGACTGACAGGCGCTGATCATGGGACTGTGCACGCACTGATCACGTGGCTATCATGCACTGATCACGTGACTGCGCATGCACTGATGACGTGGCTGTTCGGGCACTGATCACGTGTTTATCAGGCAGTGATCAGTGACTGACAGGCGCTGATCAGGGGACTGTGCACGCACTGATCAGGTGGCTGATCAGGAACTGACCACCTGACCGCGCATGCAGTGATCACGTGGCTGGTCGTTCACTGATCACGTGTTTATCATACGGTGATCACGTGACTGAGAGGCGCTGATCACGTGACTGTGCCGTCAGTGATCACGTGGCTGAGCAGGCACTGATATCGTGACTGAGCATGCACTGATCATGTGCCGGGAGCCGGGGAGGCATTCCACTCTGGACAAAGGTCATGAGGAAGGAGGCTCGGCATACGCAAATGCGGGATCGAGCCTCAGGAGTCCACCCGGATATTCTCGAGCATCTCCCCCAAAAAAACCGGAGTCTGCCTACTGTATTGCTTTGTGCTCTCACCTCTGATTTCACTGGGGGCTGTCCCCCACCACCATCTCGCTCTCTCTGTCAAAGAGTTAACTTACAGCTCCAATTCATAAAGTTCCTTGTCATTCTTCCCTTTAACTTCCAGCTGAGTCTCCATCTGGAGCGCGGAACCCACCACGCTTACTAATTATGCCTGGGCTGCTAAGACCCACTCGAGAAGGTGTCTAGGGTGAGGCACCTTTCGCTATTCGAGAGGGCGCCTGCGGCCTACGTAAGTGGTGCAAACTTCTTGTCTTGAAGTTTGATTGGTCTTCCGCGTAAACCAAGCTACTCAGTCTCTTTTCTCCACCGAATTTTCCTACTGAGCTCTCCTCATACTATTATTCTTGACATCTCTGATTAGCATATAAATAGTCGCCTAGGCCATCTCTCCTTCGAATACCCTGGATCAGTTGGGGCTGGTCCCCGGCAGGTGGCGACCGAACAGGGACCTCAGGAGGCAATACTCAAAGAGCTGAGCAGACACGAACCACGCAATCAGCAGGCAATAAGCATGGAGCTCAGCAGTGACGAATCATGCTGCTCAACTGGCAATAATCAAGCACGTGACCAGGCAGGAATCACGCAGCTCAGCTGGCAATTGTCAAGCAGATGAGCCGACAGGAATCACGCAGCTCAGCTGGCAATTGTCATGCAGATGAGCCGGCAGGAATCACGCAGCTCAGCAGGCCCTGATCACGTGACTCTGCAGGCACTGATCACGTGGCTGATCAAGTCCAGATCACGTGACTGAGCATGCACTGATCACGTGGCTATCATGCACTGATGACGTGACTGCGCATGCACTGATGACGTGGCTGATCGGGCACTGATCACATGGCTCATCATGCACTGATCACGTGTTTATCAGGCAATGATCAGTGACTGACAGGCGCTGATCATGGGACTGTGCACGCACTGATCACGTGGCTATCATGCACTGATCACGTGACTGCGCATGCACTGATGACGTGGCTGTTCGGGCACTGATCACGTGTTTATCAGGCAGTGATCAGTGACTGACAGGCGCTGATCAGGGGACTGTGCACGCACTGATCAGGTGGCTGATCAGGAACTGACCACCTGACCGCGCATGCAGTGATCACGTGGCTGGTCGTTCACTGATCACGTGTTTATCATACGGTGATCACGTGACTGAGAGGCGCTGATCACGTGACTGTGCCGTCAGTGATCACGTGGCTGAGCAGGCACTGATATCGTGACTGAGCATGCACTGATCATGTGCCGGGAGCCGGGGAGGCATTCCACTCTGGACAAAGGTCATGAGGAAGGAGGCTCGGCATACGCAAATGCGGGATCGAGCCTCAGGAGTCCACCCGGATATTCTCGAGCATCTCCCCCCAAAAAAACCGGAGTCTGCCTACTGTATTGCTTTGTGCTCTCACCTCTGATTTCACTGGGGGCTGTCCCCCACCACCATCTCGCTCTCTCTGTCAAAGAGTTAACTTACAGCTCCAATTCATAAAGTTCCTTGTCATTCTTCCCTTTAACTTCCAGCTGAGTCTCCATCTGGAGCGCGGAACCCACCACGCTTACTAATTATGCCTGGGCTGCTAAGACCCACTCGAGAAGGTGTCTAGGGTGAGGCACCTTTCGCTATTCGAGAGGGCGCCTGCGGCCTACGTAAGTGGTGCAAACTTCTTGTCTTGAAGTTTGATTGGTCTTCCGCGTAAACCAAGCTACTCAGTCTCTTTTCTCCACCGAATTTTCCTACTGAGCTCTCCTCATACTATTATTCTTGACATCTCTGATTAGCATATAAATAGTCGCCTAGGCCATCTCTCCTTCGAATACCCTGGATCAGTTGGGGCTGGTCCCCGGCAGGTGGCGACCGAACAGGGACCTCAGGAGGCAATACTCAAAGAGCTGAGCAGACACGAACCACGCAATCAGCAGGCAATAAGCATGGAGCTCAGCAGTGACGAATCATGCTGCTCAACTGGCAATAATCAAGCACGTGACCAGGCAGGAATCACGCAGCTCAGCTGGCAATTGTCAAGCAGATGAGCCGACAGGAATCACGCAGCTCAGCTGGCAATGATCACGCAGCTCAGCAGGCCCTGATCACGTGACTCTGCAGGCACTGATCACGTGGCTGATCAAGTCCAGATCACGTGACTGAGCATGCACTGATCACGTGGCTATCATGCACTGATGACGTGACTGCGCATGCACTGATGACGTGGCTGATCGGGCACTGATCACATGGCTCATCATGCACTGATCACGTGTTTATCAGGCAATGATCAGTGACTGACAGGCGCTGATCATGGGACTGTGCACGCACTGATCACGTGGCTATCATGCACTGATCACGTGACTGCGCATGCACTGATGACGTGGCTGTTCGGGCACTGATCACGTGTTTATCAGGCAGTGATCAGTGACTGACAGGCGCTGATCAGGGGACTGTGCACGCACTGATCAGGTGGCTGATCAGGAACTGACCACCTGACCGCGCATGCAGTGATCACGTGGCTGGTCGTTCACTGATCACGTGTTTATCATACGGTGATCACGTGACTGAGAGGCGCTGATCACGTGACTGTGCCGTCAGTGATCACGTGGCTGAGCAGGCACTGATATCGTGACTGAGCATGCACTGATCATGTGCCGGGAGCCGGGGAGGCATTCCACTCTGGACAAAGGTCATGAGGAAGGAGGCTCGGCATACGCAAATGCGGGATCGAGCCTCAGGAGTCCACCCGGATATTCTCGAGCATCTCCCCCAAAAAAACCGGAGTCTGCCTACTGTATTGCTTTGTGCTCTCACCTCTGATTTCACTGGGGGCTGTCCCCCACCACCATCTCGCTCTCTCTGTCAAAGAGTTAACTTACAGCTCCAATTCATAAAGTTCCTTGTCATTCTTCCCTTTAACTTCCAGCTGAGTCTCCATCTGGAGCGCGGAACCCACCACGCTTACTAATTATGCCTGGGCTGCTAAGACCCACTCGAGAAGGTGTCTAGGGTGAGGCACCTTTCGCTATTCGAGAGGGCGCCTGCGGCCTACGTAAGTGGTGCAAACTTCTTGTCTTGAAGTTTGATTGGTCTTCCGCGTAAACCAAGCTACTCAGTCTCTTTTCTCCACCGAATTTTCCTACTGAGCTCTCCTCATACTATTATTCTTGACATCTCTGATTAGCATATAAATAGTCGCCTAGGCCATCTCTCCTTCGAATACCCTGGATCAGTTGGGGCTGGTCCCCGGCAGGTGGCGACCGAACAGGGACCTCAGGAGGCAATACTCAAAGAGCTGAGCAGACACGAACCACGCAATCAGCAGGCAATAAGCATGGAGCTCAGCAGTGACGAATCATGCTGCTCAACTGGCAATAATCAAGCACGTGACCAGGCAGGAATCACGCAGCTCAGCTGGCAATTGTCAAGCAGATGAGCCGACAGGAATCACGCAGCTCAGCTGGCAATTGTCATGCAGATGAGCCGGCAGGAATCACGCAGCTCAGCAGGCCCTGATCACGTGACTCTGCAGGCACTGATCACGTGGCTGATCAAGTCCAGATCACGTGACTGAGCATGCACTGATCACGTGGCTATCATGCACTGATGACGTGACTGCGCATGCACTGATGACGTGGCTGATCGGGCACTGATCACATGGCTCATCATGCACTGATCACGTGTTTATCAGGCAATGATCAGTGACTGACAGGCGCTGATCATGGGACTGTGCACGCACTGATCACGTGGCTATCATGCACTGATCACGTGACTGCGCATGCACTGATGACGTGGCTGTTCGGGCACTGATCACGTGTTTATCAGGCAGTGATCAGTGACTGACAGGCGCTGATCAGGGGACTGTGCACGCACTGATCAGGTGGCTGATCAGGAACTGACCACCTGACCGCGCATGCAGTGATCACGTGGCTGGTCGTTCACTGATCACGTGTTTATCATACGGTGATCACGTGACTGAGAGGCGCTGATCACGTGACTGTGCCGTCAGTGATCACGTGGCTGAGCAGGCACTGATATCGTGACTGAGCATGCACTGATCATGTGCCGGGAGCCGGGGAGGCATTCCACTCTGGACAAAGGTCATGAGGAAGGAGGCTCGGCATACGCAAATGCGGGATCGAGCCTCAGGAGTCCACCCGGATATTCTCGAGCATCTCCCCCAAAAAAACCGGAGTCTGCCTACTGTATTGCTTTGTGCTCTCACCTCTGATTTCACTGGGGGCTGTCCCCCACCACCATCTCGCTCTCTCTGTCAAAGAGTTAACTTACAGCTCCAATTCATAAAGTTCCTTGTCATTCTTCCCTTTAACTTCCAGCTGAGTCTCCATCTGGAGCGCGGAACCCACCACGCTTACTAATTATGCCTGGGCTGCTAAGACCCACTCGAGAAGGTGTCTAGGGTGAGGCACCTTTCGCTATTCGAGAGGGCGCCTGCGGCCTACGTAAGTGGTGCAAACTTCTTGTCTTGAAGTTTGATTGGTCTTCCGCGTAAACCAAGCTACTCAGTCTCTTTTCTCCACCGAATTTTCCTACTGAGCTCTCCTCATACTATTATTCTTGACATCTCTGATTAGCATATAAATAGTCGCCTAGGCCATCTCTCCTTCGAATACCCTGGATCAGTTGGGGCTGGTCCCCGGCAGGTGGCGACCGAACAGGGACCTCAGGAGGCAATACTCAAAGAGCTGAGCAGACACGAACCACGCAATCAGCAGGCAATAAGCATGGAGCTCAGCAGTGACGAATCATGCTGCTCAACTGGCAATAATCAAGCACGTGACCAGGCAGGAATCACGCAGCTCAGCTGGCAATTGTCAAGCAGATGAGCCGACAGGAATCACGCAGCTCAGCTGGCAATTGTCATGCAGATGAGCCGGCAGGAATCACGCAGCTCAGCAGGCCCTGATCACGTGACTCTGCAGGCACTGATCACGTGGCTGATCAAGTCCAGATCACGTGACTGAGCATGCACTGATCACGTGGCTATCATGCACTGATGACGTGACTGCGCATGCACTGATGACGTGGCTGATCGGGCACTGATCACATGGCTCATCATGCACTGATCACGTGTTTATCAGGCAGTGATCAGTGACTGACAGGCGCTGATCATGGGACTGTGCACGCACTGATCAGGTGGCTGATCAGGAACTGACCACCTGACCGCGCATGCAGTGATCACGTGGCTGGTCGTTCACTGATCACGTGTTTATCATACGGTGATCACGTGACTGAGAGGCGCTGATCACGTGACTGTGCCGTCAGTGATCACGTGGCTGAGCAGGCACTGATATCGTGACTGAGCATGCACTGATCATGTGCCGGGAGCCGGGGAGGCATTCCACTCTGGACAAAGGTCATGAGGAAGGAGGCTCGGCATACGCAAATGCGGGATCGAGCCTCAGGAGTCCACCCGGATATTCTCGAGCATCTCCCCCCAAAAAAACCGGAGTCTGCCTACTGTATTGCTTTGTGCTCTCACCTCTGATTTCACTGGGGGCTGTCCCCCACCACCATCTCGCTCTCTCTGTCAAAGAGTTAACTTACAGCTCCAATTCATAAAGTTCCTTGTCATTCTTCCCTTTAACTTCCAGCTGAGTCTCCATCTGGAGCGCGGAACCCACCACGCTTACTAATTATGCCTGGGCTGCTAAGACCCACTCGAGAAGGTGTCTAGGGTGAGGCACCTTTCGCTATTCGAGAGGGCGCCTGCGGCCTACGTAAGTGGTGCAAACTTCTTGTCTTGAAGTTTGATTGGTCTTCCGCGTAAACCAAGCTACTCAGTCTCTTTTCTCCACCGAATTTTCCTACTGAGCTCTCCTCATACTATTATTCTTGACATCTCTGATTAGCATATAAATAGTCGCCTAGGCCATCTCTCCTTCGAATACCCTGGATCAGTTGGGGCTGGTCCCCGGCAGGTGGCGACCGAACAGGGACCTCAGGAGGCAATACTCAAAGAGCTGAGCAGACACGAACCACGCAATCAGCAGGCAATAAGCATGGAGCTCAGCAGTGACGAATCATGCTGCTCAACTGGCAATAATCAAGCACGTGACCAGGCAGGAATCACGCAGCTCAGCTGGCAATTGTCAAGCAGATGAGCCGACAGGAATCACGCAGCTCAGCTGGCAATTGTCATGCAGATGAGCCGGCAGGAATCACGCAGCTCAGCAGGCCCTGATCACGTGACTCTGCAGGCACTGATCACGTGGCTGATCAAGTCCAGATCACGTGACTGAGCATGCACTGATCACGTGGCTATCATGCACTGATGACGTGACTGCGCATGCACTGATGACGTGGCTGATCGGGCACTGATCACATGGCTCATCATGCACTGATCACGTGTTTATCAGGCAATGATCAGTGACTGACAGGCGCTGATCATGGGACTGTGCACGCACTGATCACGTGGCTATCATGCACTGATCACGTGACTGCGCATGCACTGATGACGTGGCTGTTCGGGCACTGATCACGTGTTTATCAGGCAGTGATCAGTGACTGACAGGCGCTGATCAGGGGACTGTGCACGCACTGATCAGGTGGCTGATCAGGAACTGACCACCTGACCGCGCATGCAGTGATCACGTGGCTGGTCGTTCACTGATCACGTGTTTATCATACGGTGATCACGTGACTGAGAGGCGCTGATCACGTGACTGTGCCGTCAGTGATCACGTGGCTGAGCAGGCACTGATATCGTGACTGAGCATGCACTGATCATGTGCCGGGAGCCGGGGAGGCATTCCACTCTGGACAAAGGTCATGAGGAAGGAGGCTCGGCATACGCAAATGCGGGATCGAGCCTCAGGAGTCCACCCGGATATTCTCGAGCATCTCCCCCAAAAAAACCGGAGTCTGCCTACTGTATTGCTTTGTGCTCTCACCTCTGATTTCACTGGGGGCTGTCCCCCACCACCATCTCGCTCTCTCTGTCAAAGAGTTAACTTACAGCTCCAATTCATAAAGTTCCTTGTCATTCTTCCCTTTAACTTCCAGCTGAGTCTCCATCTGGAGCGCGGAACCCACCACGCTTACTAATTATGCCTGGGCTGCTAAGACCCACTCGAGAAGGTGTCTAGGGTGAGGCACCTTTCGCTATTCGAGAGGGCGCCTGCGGCCTACGTAAGTGGTGCAAACTTCTTGTCTTGAAGTTTGATTGGTCTTCCGCGTAAACCAAGCTACTCAGTCTCTTTTCTCCACCGAATTTTCCTACTGAGCTCTCCTCATACTATTATTCTTGACATCTCTGATTAGCATATAAATAGTCGCCTAGGCCATCTCTCCTTCGAATACCCTGGATCAGTTGGGGCTGGTCCCCGGCAGGTGGCGACCGAACAGGGACCTCAGGAGGCAATACTCAAAGAGCTGAGCAGACACGAACCACGCAATCAGCAGGCAATAAGCATGGAGCTCAGCAGTGACGAATCATGCTGCTCAACTGGCAATAATCAAGCACGTGACCAGGCAGGAATCACGCAGCTCAGCTGGCAATTGTCAAGCAGATGAGCCGACAGGAATCACGCAGCTCAGCTGGCAATTGTCATGCAGATGAGCCGGCAGGAATCACGCAGCTCAGCAGGCCCTGATCACGTGACTCTGCAGGCACTGATCACGTGGCTGATCAAGTCCAGATCACGTGACTGAGCATGCACTGATCACGTGGCTATCATGCACTGATGACGTGACTGCGCATGCACTGATGACGTGGCTGATCGGGCACTGATCACATGGCTCATCATGCACTGATCACGTGTTTATCAGGCAATGATCAGTGACTGACAGGCGCTGATCATGGGACTGTGCACGCACTGATCACGTGGCTATCATGCACTGATCACGTGACTGCGCATGCACTGATGACGTGGCTGTTCGGGCACTGATCACGTGTTTATCAGGCAGTGATCAGTGACTGACAGGCGCTGATCAGGGGACTGTGCACGCACTGATCAGGTGGCTGATCAGGAACTGACCACCTGACCGCGCATGCAGTGATCACGTGGCTGGTCGTTCACTGATCACGTGTTTATCATACGGTGATCACGTGACTGAGAGGCGCTGATCACGTGACTGTGCCGTCAGTGATCACGTGGCTGAGCAGGCACTGATATCGTGACTGAGCATGCACTGATCATGTGCCGGGAGCCGGGGAGGCATTCCACTCTGGACAAAGGTCATGAGGAAGGAGGCTCGGCATACGCAAATGCGGGATCGAGCCTCAGGAGTCCACCCGGATATTCTCGAGCATCTCCCCCCAAAAAAACCGGAGTCTGCCTACTGTATTGCTTTGTGCTCTCACCTCTGATTTCACTGGGGGCTGTCCCCCACCACCATCTCGCTCTCTCTGTCAAAGAGTTAACTTACAGCTCCAATTCATAAAGTTCCTTGTCATTCTTCCCTTTAACTTCCAGCTGAGTCTCCATCTGGAGCGCGGAACCCACCACGCTTACTAATTATGCCTGGGCTGCTAAGACCCACTCGAGAAGGTGTCTAGGGTGAGGCACCTTTCGCTATTCGAGAGGGCGCCTGCGGCCTACGTAAGTGGTGCAAACTTCTTGTCTTGAAGTTTGATTGGTCTTCCGCGTAAACCAAGCTACTCAGTCTCTTTTCTCCACCGAATTTTCCTACTGAGCTCTCCTCATACTATTATTCTTGACATCTCTGATTAGCATATAAATAGTCGCCTAGGCCATCTCTCCTTCGAATACCCTGGATCAGTTGGGGCTGGTCCCCGGCAGGTGGCGACCGAACAGGGACCTCAGGAGGCAATACTCAAAGAGCTGAGCAGACACGAACCACGCAATCAGCAGGCAATAAGCATGGAGCTCAGCAGTGACGAATCATGCTGCTCAACTGGCAATAATCAAGCACGTGACCAGGCAGGAATCACGCAGCTCAGCTGGCAATTGTCAAGCAGATGAGCCGACAGGAATCACGCAGCTCAGCTGGCAATTGTCATGCAGATGAGCCGGCAGGAATCACGCAGCTCAGCAGGCCCTGATCACGTGACTCTGCAGGCACTGATCACGTGGCTGATCAAGTCCAGATCACGTGACTGAGCATGCACTGATCACGTGGCTATCATGCACTGATGACGTGACTGCGCATGCACTGATGACGTGGCTGATCGGGCACTGATCACATGGCTCATCATGCACTGATCACGTGTTTATCAGGCAATGATCAGTGACTGACAGGCGCTGATCATGGGACTGTGCACGCACTGATCACGTGGCTATCATGCACTGATCACGTGACTGCGCATGCACTGATGACGTGGCTGTTCGGGCACTGATCACGTGTTTATCAGGCAGTGATCAGTGACTGACAGGCGCTGATCAGGGGACTGTGCACGCACTGATCAGGTGGCTGATCAGGAACTGACCACCTGACCGCGCATGCAGTGATCACGTGGCTGGTCGTTCACTGATCACGTGTTTATCATACGGTGATCACGTGACTGAGAGGCGCTGATCACGTGACTGTGCCGTCAGTGATCACGTGGCTGAGCAGGCACTGATATCGTGACTGAGCATGCACTGATCATGTGCCGGGAGCCGGGGAGGCATTCCACTCTGGACAAAGGTCATGAGGAAGGAGGCTCGGCATACGCAAATGCGGGATCGAGCCTCAGGAGTCCACCCGGATATTCTCGAGCATCTCCCCCCAAAAAAACCGGAGTCTGCCTACTGTATTGCTTTGTGCTCTCACCTCTGATTTCACTGGGGGCTGTCCCCCACCACCATCTCGCTCTCTCTGTCAAAGAGTTAACTTACAGCTCCAATTCATAAAGTTCCTTGTCATTCTTCCCTTTAACTTCCAGCTGAGTCTCCATCTGGAGCGCGGAACCCACCACGCTTACTAATTATGCCTGGGCTGCTAAGACCCACTCGAGAAGGTGTCTAGGGTGAGGCACCTTTCGCTATTCGAGAGGGCGCCTGCGGCCTACGTAAGTGGTGCAAACTTCTTGTCTTGAAGTTTGATTGGTCTTCCGCGTAAACCAAGCTACTCAGTCTCTTTTCTCCACCGAATTTTCCTACTGAGCTCTCCTCATACTATTATTCTTGACATCTCTGATTAGCATATAAATAGTCGCCTAGGCCATCTCTCCTTCGAATACCCTGGATCAGTTGGGGCTGGTCCCCGGCAGGTGGCGACCGAACAGGGACCTCAGGAGGCAATACTCAAAGAGCTGAGCAGACACGAACCACGCAATCAGCAGGCAATAAGCATGGAGCTCAGCAGTGACGAATCATGCTGCTCAACTGGCAATAATCAAGCACGTGACCAGGCAGGAATCACGCAGCTCAGCTGGCAATTGTCAAGCAGATGAGCCGACAGGAATCACGCAGCTCAGCTGGCAATTGTCATGCAGATGAGCCGGCAGGAATCACGCAGCTCAGCAGGCCCTGATCACGTGACTCTGCAG
Organism: Bos javanicus; assembly: GCF_032452875.1. Classification (NCBI taxonomy): domain Eukaryota; kingdom Metazoa; phylum Chordata; class Mammalia; order Artiodactyla; family Bovidae; genus Bos; species Bos javanicus. The sequence goes on from NW_026893760.1 coordinate 30,143, forward strand.
GCACTGATCACGTGGCTGATCAAGTCCAGATCACGTGACTGAGCATGCACTGATCACGTGGCTATCATGCACTGATGACGTGACTGCGCATGCACTGATGACGTGGCTGATCGGGCACTGATCACATGGCTCATCATGCACTGATCACGTGTTTATCAGGCAATGATCAGTGACTGACAGGCGCTGATCATGGGACTGTGCACGCACTGATCACGTGGCTATCATGCACTGATCACGTGACTGCGCATGCACTGATGACGTGGCTGTTCGGGCACTGATCACGTGTTTATCAGGCAGTGATCAGTGACTGACAGGCGCTGATCAGGGGACTGTGCACGCACTGATCAGGTGGCTGATCAGGAACTGACCACCTGACCGCGCATGCAGTGATCACGTGGCTGGTCGTTCACTGATCACGTGTTTATCATACGGTGATCACGTGACTGAGAGGCGCTGATCACGTGACTGTGCCGTCAGTGATCACGTGGCTGAGCAGGCACTGATATCGTGACTGAGCATGCACTGATCATGTGCCGGGAGCCGGGGAGGCATTCCACTCTGGACAAAGGTCATGAGGAAGGAGGCTCGGCATACGCAAATGCGGGATCGAGCCTCAGGAGTCCACCCGGATATTCTCGAGCATCTCCCCCCAAAAAAACCGGAGTCTGCCTACTGTATTGCTTTGTGCTCTCACCTCTGATTTCACTGGGGGCTGTCCCCCACCACCATCTCGCTCTCTCTGTCAAAGAGTTAACTTACAGCTCCAATTCATAAAGTTCCTTGTCATTCTTCCCTTTAACTTCCAGCTGAGTCTCCATCTGGAGCGCGGAACCCACCACGCTTACTAATTATGCCTGGGCTGCTAAGACCCACTCGAGAAGGTGTCTAGGGTGAGGCACCTTTCGCTATTCGAGAGGGCGCCTGCGGCCTACGTAAGTGGTGCAAACTTCTTGTCTTGAAGTTTGATTGGTCTTCCGCGTAAACCAAGCTACTCAGTCTCTTTTCTCCACCGAATTTTCCTACTGAGCTCTCCTCATACTATTATTCTTGACATCTCTGATTAGCATATAAATAGTCGCCTAGGCCATCTCTCCTTCGAATACCCTGGATCAGTTGGGGCTGGTCCCCGGCAGGTGGCGACCGAACAGGGACCTCAGGAGGCAATACTCAAAGAGCTGAGCAGACACGAACCACGCAATCAGCAGGCAATAAGCATGGAGCTCAGCAGTGACGAATCATGCTGCTCAACTGGCAATAATCAAGCACGTGACCAGGCAGGAATCACGCAGCTCAGCTGGCAATTGTCAAGCAGATGAGCCGACAGGAATCACGCAGCTCAGCTGGCAATTGTCATGCAGATGAGCCGGCAGGAATCACGCAGCTCAGCAGGCCCTGATCACGTGACTCTGCAGGCACTGATCACGTGGCTGATCAAGTCCAGATCACGTGACTGAGCATGCACTGATCACGTGGCTATCATGCACTGATGACGTGACTGCGCATGCACTGATGACGTGGCTGATCGGGCACTGATCACATGGCTCATCATGCACTGATCACGTGTTTATCAGGCAATGATCAGTGACTGACAGGCGCTGATCATGGGACTGTGCACGCACTGATCACGTGGCTATCATGCACTGATCACGTGACTGCGCATGCACTGATGACGTGGCTGTTCGGGCACTGATCACGTGTTTATCAGGCAGTGATCAGTGACTGACAGGCGCTGATCAGGGGACTGTGCACGCACTGATCAGGTGGCTGATCAGGAACTGACCACCTGACCGCGCATGCAGTGATCACGTGGCTGGTCGTTCACTGATCACGTGTTTATCATACGGTGATCACGTGACTGAGAGGCGCTGATCACGTGACTGTGCCGTCAGTGATCACGTGGCTGAGCAGGCACTGATATCGTGACTGAGCATGCACTGATCATGTGCCGGGAGCCGGGGAGGCATTCCACTCTGGACAAAGGTCATGAGGAAGGAGGCTCGGCATACGCAAATGCGGGATCGAGCCTCAGGAGTCCACCCGGATATTCTCGAGCATCTCCCCCCAAAAAAACCGGAGTCTGCCTACTGTATTGCTTTGTGCTCTCACCTCTGATTTCACTGGGGGCTGTCCCCCACCACCATCTCGCTCTCTCTGTCAAAGAGTTAACTTACAGCTCCAATTCATAAAGTTCCTTGTCATTCTTCCCTTTAACTTCCAGCTGAGTCTCCATCTGGAGCGCGGAACCCACCACGCTTACTAATTATGCCTGGGCTGCTAAGACCCACTCGAGAAGGTGTCTAGGGTGAGGCACCTTTCGCTATTCGAGAGGGCGCCTGCGGCCTACGTAAGTGGTGCAAACTTCTTGTCTTGAAGTTTGATTGGTCTTCCGCGTAAACCAAGCTACTCAGTCTCTTTTCTCCACCGAATTTTCCTACTGAGCTCTCCTCATACTATTATTCTTGACATCTCTGATTAGCATATAAATAGTCGCCTAGGCCATCTCTCCTTCGAATACCCTGGATCAGTTGGGGCTGGTCCCCGGCAGGTGGCGACCGAACAGGGACCTCAGGAGGCAATACTCAAAGAGCTGAGCAGACACGAACCACGCAATCAGCAGGCAATAAGCATGGAGCTCAGCAGTGACGAATCATGCTGCTCAACTGGCAATAATCAAGCACGTGACCAGGCAGGAATCACGCAGCTCAGCTGGCAATTGTCAAGCAGATGAGCCGACAGGAATCACGCAGCTCAGCTGGCAATTGTCATGCAGATGAGCCGGCAGGAATCACGCAGCTCAGCAGGCCCTGATCACGTGACTCTGCAGGCACTGATCACGTGGCTGATCAAGTCCAGATCACGTGACTGAGCATGCACTGATCACGTGGCTATCATGCACTGATGACGTGACTGCGCATGCACTGATGACGTGGCTGATCGGGCACTGATCACATGGCTCATCATGCACTGATCACGTGTTTATCAGGCAATGATCAGTGACTGACAGGCGCTGATCATGGGACTGTGCACGCACTGATCACGTGGCTATCATGCACTGATCACGTGACTGCGCATGCACTGATGACGTGGCTGTTCGGGCACTGATCACGTGTTTATCAGGCAGTGATCAGTGACTGACAGGCGCTGATCAGGGGACTGTGCACGCACTGATCAGGTGGCTGATCAGGAACTGACCACCTGACCGCGCATGCAGTGATCACGTGGCTGGTCGTTCACTGATCACGTGTTTATCATACGGTGATCACGTGACTGAGAGGCGCTGATCACGTGACTGTGCCGTCAGTGATCACGTGGCTGAGCAGGCACTGATATCGTGACTGAGCATGCACTGATCATGTGCCGGGAGCCGGGGAGGCATTCCACTCTGGACAAAGGTCATGAGGAAGGAGGCTCGGCATACGCAAATGCGGGATCGAGCCTCAGGAGTCCACCCGGATATTCTCGAGCATCTCCCCCCAAAAAAACCGGAGTCTGCCTACTGTATTGCTTTGTGCTCTCACCTCTGATTTCACTGGGGGCTGTCCCCCACCACCATCTCGCTCTCTCTGTCAAAGAGTTAACTTACAGCTCCAATTCATAAAGTTCCTTGTCATTCTTCCCTTTAACTTCCAGCTGAGTCTCCATCTGGAGCGCGGAACCCACCACGCTTACTAATTATGCCTGGGCTGCTAAGACCCACTCGAGAAGGTGTCTAGGGTGAGGCACCTTTCGCTATTCGAGAGGGCGCCTGCGGCCTACGTAAGTGGTGCAAACTTCTTGTCTTGAAGTTTGATTGGTCTTCCGCGTAAACCAAGCTACTCAGTCTCTTTTCTCCACCGAATTTTCCTACTGAGCTCTCCTCATACTATTATTCTTGACATCTCTGATTAGCATATAAATAGTCGCCTAGGCCATCTCTCCTTCGAATACCCTGGATCAGTTGGGGCTGGTCCCCGGCAGGTGGCGACCGAACAGGGACCTCAGGAGGCAATACTCAAAGAGCTGAGCAGACACGAACCACGCAATCAGCAGGCAATAAGCATGGAGCTCAGCAGTGACGAATCATGCTGCTCAACTGGCAATAATCAAGCACGTGACCAGGCAGGAATCACGCAGCTCAGCTGGCAATTGTCAAGCAGATGAGCCGACAGGAATCACGCAGCTCAGCTGGCAATTGTCATGCAGATGAGCCGGCAGGAATCACGCAGCTCAGCAGGCCCTGATCACGTGACTCTGCAGGCACTGATCACGTGGCTGATCAAGTCCAGATCACGTGACTGAGCATGCACTGATCACGTGGCTATCATGCACTGATGACGTGACTGCGCATGCACTGATGACGTGGCTGATCGGGCACTGATCACATGGCTCATCATGCACTGATCACGTGTTTATCAGGCAATGATCAGTGACTGACAGGCGCTGATCATGGGACTGTGCACGCACTGATCACGTGGCTATCATGCACTGATCACGTGACTGCGCATGCACTGATGACGTGGCTGTTCGGGCACTGATCACGTGTTTATCAGGCAGTGATCAGTGACTGACAGGCGCTGATCAGGGGACTGTGCACGCACTGATCAGGTGGCTGATCAGGAACTGACCACCTGACCGCGCATGCAGTGATCACGTGGCTGGTCGTTCACTGATCACGTGTTTATCATACGGTGATCACGTGACTGAGAGGCGCTGATCACGTGACTGTGCCGTCAGTGATCACGTGGCTGAGCAGGCACTGATATCGTGACTGAGCATGCACTGATCATGTGCCGGGAGCCGGGGAGGCATTCCACTCTGGACAAAGGTCATGAGGAAGGAGGCTCGGCATACGCAAATGCGGGATCGAGCCTCAGGAGTCCACCCGGATATTCTCGAGCATCTCCCCCCAAAAAAACCGGAGTCTGCCTACTGTATTGCTTTGTGCTCTCACCTCTGATTTCACTGGGGGCTGTCCCCCACCACCATCTCGCTCTCTCTGTCAAAGAGTTAACTTACAGCTCCAATTCATAAAGTTCCTTGTCATTCTTCCCTTTAACTTCCAGCTGAGTCTCCATCTGGAGCGCGGAACCCACCACGCTTACTAATTATGCCTGGGCTGCTAAGACCCACTCGAGAAGGTGTCTAGGGTGAGGCACCTTTCGCTATTCGAGAGGGCGCCTGCGGCCTACGTAAGTGGTGCAAACTTCTTGTCTTGAAGTTTGATTGGTCTTCCGCGTAAACCAAGCTACTCAGTCTCTTTTCTCCACCGAATTTTCCTACTGAGCTCTCCTCATACTATTATTCTTGACATCTCTGATTAGCATATAAATAGTCGCCTAGGCCATCTCTCCTTCGAATACCCTGGATCAGTTGGGGCTGGTCCCCGGCAGGTGGCGACCGAACAGGGACCTCAGGAGGCAATACTCAAAGAGCTGAGCAGACACGAACCACGCAATCAGCAGGCAATAAGCATGGAGCTCAGCAGTGACGAATCATGCTGCTCAACTGGCAATAATCAAGCACGTGACCAGGCAGGAATCACGCAGCTCAGCTGGCAATTGTCAAGCAGATGAGCCGACAGGAATCACGCAGCTCAGCTGGCAATTGTCATGCAGATGAGCCGGCAGGAATCACGCAGCTCAGCAGGCCCTGATCACGTGACTCTGCAGGCACTGATCACGTGGCTGATCAAGTCCAGATCACGTGACTGAGCATGCACTGATCACGTGGCTATCATGCACTGATGACGTGACTGCGCATGCACTGATGACGTGGCTGATCGGGCACTGATCACATGGCTCATCATGCACTGATCACGTGTTTATCAGGCAATGATCAGTGACTGACAGGCGCTGATCATGGGACTGTGCACGCACTGATCACGTGGCTATCATGCACTGATCACGTGACTGCGCATGCACTGATGACGTGGCTGTTCGGGCACTGATCACGTGTTTATCAGGCAGTGATCAGTGACTGACAGGCGCTGATCAGGGGACTGTGCACGCACTGATCAGGTGGCTGATCAGGAACTGACCACCTGACCGCGCATGCAGTGATCACGTGGCTGGTCGTTCACTGATCACGTGTTTATCATACGGTGATCACGTGACTGAGAGGCGCTGATCACGTGACTGTGCCGTCAGTGATCACGTGGCTGAGCAGGCACTGATATCGTGACTGAGCATGCACTGATCATGTGCCGGGAGCCGGGGAGGCATTCCACTCTGGACAAAGGTCATGAGGAAGGAGGCTCGGCATACGCAAATGCGGGATCGAGCCTCAGGAGTCCACCCGGATATTCTCGAGCATCTCCCCCCAAAAAAACCGGAGTCTGCCTACTGTATTGCTTTGTGCTCTCACCTCTGATTTCACTGGGGGCTGTCCCCCACCACCATCTCGCTCTCTCTGTCAAAGAGTTAACTTACAGCTCCAATTCATAAAGTTCCTTGTCATTCTTCCCTTTAACTTCCAGCTGAGTCTCCATCTGGAGCGCGGAACCCACCACGCTTACTAATTATGCCTGGGCTGCTAAGACCCACTCGAGAAGGTGTCTAGGGTGAGGCACCTTTCGCTATTCGAGAGGGCGCCTGCGGCCTACGTAAGTGGTGCAAACTTCTTGTCTTGAAGTTTGATTGGTCTTCCGCGTAAACCAAGCTACTCAGTCTCTTTTCTCCACCGAATTTTCCTACTGAGCTCTCCTCATACTATTATTCTTGACATCTCTGATTAGCATATAAATAGTCGCCTAGGCCATCTCTCCTTCGAATACCCTGGATCAGTTGGGGCTGGTCCCCGGCAGGTGGCGACCGAACAGGGACCTCAGGAGGCAATACTCAAAGAGCTGAGCAGACACGAACCACGCAATCAGCAGGCAATAAGCATGGAGCTCAGCAGTGACGAATCATGCTGCTCAACTGGCAATAATCAAGCACGTGACCAGGCAGGAATCACGCAGCTCAGCTGGCAATTGTCAAGCAGATGAGCCGACAGGAATCACGCAGCTCAGCTGGCAATTGTCATGCAGATGAGCCGGCAGGAATCACGCAGCTCAGCAGGCCCTGATCACGTGACTCTGCAGGCACTGATCACGTGGCTGATCAAGTCCAGATCACGTGACTGAGCATGCACTGATCACGTGGCTATCATGCACTGATGACGTGACTGCGCATGCACTGATGACGTGGCTGATCGGGCACTGATCACATGGCTCATCATGCACTGATCACGTGTTTATCAGGCAATGATCAGTGACTGACAGGCGCTGATCATGGGACTGTGCACGCACTGATCACGTGGCTATCATGCACTGATCACGTGACTGCGCATGCACTGATGACGTGGCTGTTCGGGCACTGATCACGTGTTTATCAGGCAGTGATCAGTGACTGACAGGCGCTGATCAGGGGACTGTGCACGCACTGATCAGGTGGCTGATCAGGAACTGACCACCTGACCGCGCATGCAGTGATCACGTGGCTGGTCGTTCACTGATCACGTGTTTATCATACGGTGATCACGTGACTGAGAGGCGCTGATCACGTGACTGTGCCGTCAGTGATCACGTGGCTGAGCAGGCACTGATATCGTGACTGAGCATGCACTGATCATGTGCCGGGAGCCGGGGAGGCATTCCACTCTGGACAAAGGTCATGAGGAAGGAGGCTCGGCATACGCAAATGCGGGATCGAGCCTCAGGAGTCCACCCGGATATTCTCGAGCATCTCCCCCCAAAAAACCGGAGTCTGCCTACTGTATTGCTTTGTGCTCTCACCTCTGATTTCACTGGGGGCTGTCCCCCACCACCATCTCGCTCTCTCTGTCAAAGAGTTAACTTACAGCTCCAATTCATAAAGTTCCTTGTCATTCTTCCCTTTAACTTCCAGCTGAGTCTCCATCTGGAGCGCGGAACCCACCACGCTTACTAATTATGCCTGGGCTGCTAAGACCCACTCGAGAAGGTGTCTAGGGTGAGGCACCTTTCGCTATTCGAGAGGGCGCCTGCGGCCTACGTAAGTGGTGCAAACTTCTTGTCTTGAAGTTTGATTGGTCTTCCGCGTAAACCAAGCTACTCAGTCTCTTTTCTCCACCGAATTTTCCTACTGAGCTCTCCTCATACTATTATTCTTGACATCTCTGATTAGCATATAAATAGTCGCCTAGGCCATCTCTCCTTCGAATACCCTGGATCAGTTGGGGCTGGTCCCCGGCAGGTGGCGACCGAACAGGGACCTCAGGAGGCAATACTCAAAGAGCTGAGCAGACACGAACCACGCAATCAGCAGGCAATAAGCATGGAGCTCAGCAGTGACGAATCATGCTGCTCAACTGGCAATAATCAAGCACGTGACCAGGCAGGAATCACGCAGCTCAGCTGGCAATTGTCAAGCAGATGAGCCGACAGGAATCACGCAGCTCAGCTGGCAATTGTCATGCAGATGAGCCGGCAGGAATCACGCAGCTCAGCAGGCCCTGATCACGTGACTCTGCAGGCACTGATCACGTGGCTGATCAAGTCCAGATCACGTGACTGAGCATGCACTGATCACGTGGCTATCATGCACTGATGACGTGACTGCGCATGCACTGATGACGTGGCTGATCGGGCACTGATCACATGGCTCATCATGCACTGATCACGTGTTTATCAGGCAATGATCAGTGACTGACAGGCGCTGATCATGGGACTGTGCACGCACTGATCACGTGGCTATCATGCACTGATCACGTGACTGCGCATGCACTGATGACGTGGCTGTTCGGGCACTGATCACGTGTTTATCAGGCAGTGATCAGTGACTGACAGGCGCTGATCAGGGGACTGTGCACGCACTGATCAGGTGGCTGATCAGGAACTGACCACCTGACCGCGCATGCAGTGATCACGTGGCTGGTCGTTCACTGATCACGTGTTTATCATACGGTGATCACGTGACTGAGAGGCGCTGATCACGTGACTGTGCCGTCAGTGATCACGTGGCTGAGCAGGCACTGATATCGTGACTGAGCATGCACTGATCATGTGCCGGGAGCCGGGGAGGCATTCCACTCTGGACAAAGGTCATGAGGAAGGAGGCTCGGCATACGCAAATGCGGGATCGAGCCTCAGGAGTCCACCCGGATATTCTCGAGCATCTCCCCCCAAAAAAACCGGAGTCTGCCTACTGTATTGCTTTGTGCTCTCACCTCTGATTTCACTGGGGGCTGTCCCCCACCACCATCTCGCTCTCTCTGTCAAAGAGTTAACTTACAGCTCCAATTCATAAAGTTCCTTGTCATTCTTCCCTTTAACTTCCAGCTGAGTCTCCATCTGGAGCGCGGAACCCACCACGCTTACTAATTATGCCTGGGCTGCTAAGACCCACTCGAGAAGGTGTCTAGGGTGAGGCACCTTTCGCTATTCGAGAGGGCGCCTGCGGCCTACGTAAGTGGTGCAAACTTCTTGTCTTGAAGTTTGATTGGTCTTCCGCGTAAACCAAGCTACTCAGTCTCTTTTCTCCACCGAATTTTCCTACTGAGCTCTCCTCATACTATTATTCTTGACATCTCTGATTAGCATATAAATAGTCGCCTAGGCCATCTCTCCTTCGAATACCCTGGATCAGTTGGGGCTGGTCCCCGGCAGGTGGCGACCGAACAGGGACCTCAGGAGGCAATACTCAAAGAGCTGAGCAGACACGAACCACGCAATCAGCAGGCAATAAGCATGGAGCTCAGCAGTGACGAATCATGCTGCTCAACTGGCAATAATCAAGCACGTGACCAGGCAGGAATCACGCAGCTCAGCTGGCAATTGTCAAGCAGATGAGCCGACAGGAATCACGCAGCTCAGCTGGCAATTGTCATGCAGATGAGCCGGCAGGAATCACGCAGCTCAGCAGGCCCTGATCACGTGACTCTGCAGGCACTGATCACGTGGCTGATCAAGTCCAGATCACGTGACTGAGCATGCACTGATCACGTGGCTATCATGCACTGATGACGTGACTGCGCATGCACTGATGACGTGGCTGTTCGGGCACTGATCACGTGTTTATCAGGCAGTGATCAGTGACTGACAGGCGCTGATCAGGGGATCTGTGCACGCACTGATCAGGTGGCTGATCAGGAACTGACCACCTGACCGCGCATGCAGTGATCACGTGGCTGGTCGTTCACTGATCACGTGTTTATCATACGGTGATCACGTGACTGAGAGGCGCTGATCACGTGACTGTGCCGTCAGTGATCACGTGGCTGAGCAGGCACTGATATCGTGACTGAGCATGCACTGATCATGTGCCGGGAGCCGGGGAGGCATTCCACTCTGGACAAAGGTCATGAGGAAGGAGGCTCGGCATACGCAAATGCGGGATCGAGCCTCAGGAGTCCACCCGGATATTCTCGAGCATCTCCCCCCAAAAAAACCGGAGTCTGCCTACTGTATTGCTTTGTGCTCTCACCTCTGATTTCACTGGGGGCTGTCCCCCACCACCATCTCGCTCTCTCTGTCAAAGAGTTAACTTACAGCTCCAATTCATAAAGTTCCTTGTCATTCTTCCCTTTAACTTCCAGCTGAGTCTCCATCTGGAGCGCGGAACCCACCACGCTTACTAATTATGCCTGGGCTGCTAAGACCCACTCGAGAAGGTGTCTAGGGTGAGGCACCTTTCGCTATTCGAGAGGGCGCCTGCGGCCTACGTAAGTGGTGCAAACTTCTTGTCTTGAAGTTTGATTGGTCTTCCGCGTAAACCAAGCTACTCAGTCTCTTTTCTCCACCGAATTTTCCTACTGAGCTCTCCTCATACTATTATTCTTGACATCTCTGATTAGCATATAAATAGTCGCCTAGGCCATCTCTCCTTCGAATACCCTGGATCAGTTGGGGCTGGTCCCCGGCAGGTGGCGACCGAACAGGGACCTCAGGAGGCAATACTCAAAGAGCTGAGCAGACACGAACCACGCAATCAGCAGGCAATAAGCATGGAGCTCAGCAGTGACGAATCATGCTGCTCAACTGGCAATAATCAAGCACGTGACCAGGCAGGAATCACGCAGCTCAGCTGGCAATTGTCAAGCAGATGAGCCGACAGGAATCACGCAGCTCAGCTGGCAATTGTCATGCAGATGAGCCGGCAGGAATCACGCAGCTCAGCAGGCCCTGATCACGTGACTCTGCAGGCACTGATCACGTGGCTGATCAAGTCCAGATCACGTGACTGAGCATGCACTGATCACGTGGCTATCATGCACTGATGACGTGACTGCGCATGCACTGATGACGTGGCTGATCGGGCACTGATCACATGGCTCATCATGCACTGATCACGTGTTTATCAGGCAATGATCAGTGACTGACAGGCGCTGATCATGGGACTGTGCACGCACTGATCACGTGGCTGATCATGCACTGATCACGTGACTGATCGCATGCACTGATCACGTGATCAGTGGTGACTGATCATCTGTGGATCACGTGATCATGCACTGTGTGCACTGATGACGTGGCTGTTCGTGCACTGATCACGTGTTTATCAGGCAGTGATCAGTGACTGACAGGCGCTGATCAGGGGACTGTGCACGCACTGATCAGGTGGCTGATCAGGAACTGACCACCTGACCGCGCATGCAGTGATCACGTGGCTGGTCGTTCACTGATCACGTGTTTATCATACGGTGATCACGTGACTGAGAGGCGCTGATCACGTGACTGTGCCGTCAGTGATCACGTGGCTGAGCAGGCACTGATATCGTGACTGAGCATGCACTGATCATGTGCCGGGAGCCGGGGAGGCATTCCACTCTGGACAAAGGTCATGAGGAAGGAGGCTCGGCATACGCAAATGCGGGATCGAGCCTCAGGAGTCCACCCGGATATTCTCGAGCATCTCCCCCCAAAAAAACCGGAGTCTGCCTACTGTATTGCTTTGTGCTCTCACCTCTGATTTCACTGGGGGCTGTCCCCCACCACCATCTCGCTCTCTCTGTCAAAGAGTTAACTTACAGCTCCAATTCATAAAGTTCCTTGTCATTCTTCCCTTTAACTTCCAGCTGAGTCTCCATCTGGAGCGCGGAACCCACCACGCTTACTAATTATGCCTGGGCTGCTAAGACCCACTCGAGAAGGTGTCTAGGGTGAGGCACCTTTCGCTATTCGAGAGGGCGCCTGCGGCCTACGTAAGTGGTGCAAACTTCTTGTCTTGAAGTTTGATTGGTCTTCCGCGTAAACCAAGCTACTCAGTCTCTTTTCTCCACCGAATTTTCCTACTGAGCTCTCCTCATACTATTATTCTTGACATCTCTGATTAGCATATAAATAGTCGCCTAGGCCATCTCTCCTTCGAATACCCTGGATCAGTTGGGGCTGGTCCCCGGCAGGTGGCGACCGAACAGGGACCTCAGGAGGCAATACTCAAAGAGCTGAGCAGACACGAACCACGCAATCAGCAGGCAATAAGCATGGAGCTCAGCAGTGACGAATCATGCTGCTCAACTGGCAATAATCAAGCACGTGACCAGGCAGGAATCACGCAGCTCAGCTGGCAATTGTCAAGCAGATGAGCCGACAGGAATCACGCAGCTCAGCTGGCAATTGTCATGCAGATGAGCCGGCAGGAATCACGCAGCTCAGCAGGCCCTGATCACGTGACTCTGCAGGCACTGATCACGTGGCTGATCAAGTCCAGATCACGTGACTGAGCATGCACCGATCACGTGGCTATCATGCACTGATGACGTGACTGCGCATGCACTGATGACGTGGCTGTTCGGGCACTGATCACGTGTTTATCAGGCAGTGATCAGTGACTGACAGGCGCTGATCAGGGGACTGTGCACGCACTGATCAGGTGGCTGATCAGGAACTGACCACCTGACCGCGCATGCAGTGATCACGTGGCTGGTCGTTCACTGATCACGTGTTTATCATACGGTGATCACGTGACTGAGAGGCGCTGATCACGTGACTGTGCCGTCAGTGATCACGTGGCTGAGCAGGCACTGATATCGTGACTGAGCATGCACTGATCATGTGCCGGGAGCCGGGGAGGCATTCCACTCTGGACAAAGGTCATGAGGAAGGAGGCTCGGCATACGCAAATGCGGGATCGAGCCTCAGGAGTCCACCCGGATATTCTCGAGCATCTCCCCCCAAAAAACCGGAGTCTGCCTACTGTATTGCTTTGTGCTCTCACCTCTGATTTCACTGGGGGCTGTCCCCCACCACCATCTCGCTCTCTCTGTCAAAGAGTTAACTTACAGCTCCAATTCATAAAGTTCCTTGTCATTCTTCCCTTTAACTTCCAGCTGAGTCTCCATCTGGAGCGCGGAACCCACCACGCTTACTAATTATGCCTGGGCTGCTAAGACCCACTCGAGAAGGTGTCTAGGGTGAGGCACCTTTCGCTATTCGAGAGGGCGCCTGCGGCCTACGTAAGTGGTGCAAACTTCTTGTCTTGAAGTTTGATTGGTCTTCCGCGTAAACCAAGCTACTCAGTCTCTTTTCTCCACCGAATTTTCCTACTGAGCTCTCCTCATACTATTATTCTTGACATCTCTGATTAGCATATAAATAGTCGCCTAGGCCATCTCTCCTTCGAATACCCTGGATCAGTTGGGGCTGGTCCCCGGCAGGTGGCGACCGAACAGGGACCTCAGGAGGCAATACTCAAAGAGCTGAGCAGACACGAACCACGCAATCAGCAGGCAATAAGCATGGAGCTCAGCAGTGACGAATCATGCTGCTCAACTGGCAATAATCAAGCACGTGACCAGGCAGGAATCACGCAGCTCAGCTGGCAATTGTCAAGCAGATGAGCCGACAGGAATCACGCAGCTCAGCTGGCAATTGTCATGCAGATGAGCCGGCAGGAATCACGCAGCTCAGCAGGCCCTGATCACGTGACTCTGCAGGCACTGATCACGTGGCTGATCAAGTCCAGATCACGTGACTGAGCATGCACTGATCACGTGGCTATCATGCACTGATGACGTGACTGCGCATGCACTGATGACGTGGCTGATCGGGCACTGATCACATGGCTCATCATGCACTGATCACGTGTTTATCAGGCAATGATCAGTGACTGACAGGCGCTGATCATGGGACTGTGCACGCACTGATCACGTGGCTATCATGCACTGATCACGTGACTGCGCATGCACTGATGACGTGGCTGTTCGGGCACTGATCACGTGTTTATCAGGCAGTGATCAGTGACTGACAGGCGCTGATCAGGGGACTGTGCACGCACTGATCAGGTGGCTGATCAGGAACTGACCACCTGACCGCGCATGCAGTGATCACGTGGCTGGTCGTTCACTGATCACGTGTTTATCATACGGTGATCACGTGACTGAGAGGCGCTGATCACGTGACTGTGCCGTCAGTGATCACGTGGCTGAGCAGGCACTGATATCGTGACTGAGCATGCACTGATCATGTGCCGGGAGCCGGGGAGGCATTCCACTCTGGACAAAGGTCATGAGGAAGGAGGCTCGGCATACGCAAATGCGGGATCGAGCCTCAGGAGTCCACCCGGATATTCTCGAGCATCTCCCCCCAAAAAAACCGGAGTCTGCCTACTGTATTGCTTTGTGCTCTCACCTCTGATTTCACTGGGGGCTGTCCCCCACCACCATCTCGCTCTCTCTGTCAAAGAGTTAACTTACAGCTCCAATTCATAAAGTTCCTTGTCATTCTTCCCTTTAACTTCCAGCTGAGTCTCCATCTGGAGCGCGGAACCCACCACGCTTACTAATTATGCCTGGGCTGCTAAGACCCACTCGAGAAGGTGTCTAGGGTGAGGCACCTTTCGCTATTCGAGAGGGCGCCTGCGGCCTACGTAAGTGGTGCAAACTTCTTGTCTTGAAGTTTGATTGGTCTTCCGCGTAAACCAAGCTACTCAGTCTCTTTTCTCCACCGAATTTTCCTACTGAGCTCTCCTCATACTATTATTCTTGACATCTCTGATTAGCATATAAATAGTCGCCTAGGCCATCTCTCCTTCGAATACCCTGGATCAGTTGGGGCTGGTCCCCGGCAGGTGGCGACCGAACAGGGACCTCAGGAGGCAATACTCAAAGAGCTGAGCAGACACGAACCACGCAATCAGCAGGCAATAAGCATGGAGCTCAGCAGTGACGAATCATGCTGCTCAACTGGCAATAATCAAGCACGTGACCAGGCAGGAATCACGCAGCTCAGCTGGCAATTGTCAAGCAGATGAGCCGACAGGAATCACGCAGCTCAGCTGGCAATTGTCATGCAGATGAGCCGGCAGGAATCACGCAGCTCAGCAGGCCCTGATCACGTGACTCTGCAGGCACTGATCACGTGGCTGATCAAGTCCAGATCACGTGACTGAGCATGCACTGATCACGTGGCTATCATGCACTGATGACGTGACTGCGCATGCACTGATGACGTGGCTGATCGGGCACTGATCACATGGCTCATCATGCACTGATCACGTGTTTATCAGGCAATGATCAGTGACTGACAGGCGCTGATCATGGGACTGTGCACGCACTGATCACGTGGCTATCATGCACTGATCACGTGACTGCGCATGCACTGATGACGTGGCTGTTCGGGCACTGATCACGTGTTTATCAGGCAGTGATCAGTGACTGACAGGCGCTGATCAGGGGACTGTGCACGCACTGATCAGGTGGCTGATCAGGAACTGACCACCTGACCGCGCATGCAGTGATCACGTGGCTGGTCGTTCACTGATCACGTGTTTATCATACGGTGATCACGTGACTGAGAGGCGCTGATCACGTGACTGTGCCGTCAGTGATCACGTGGCTGAGCAGGCACTGATATCGTGACTGAGCATGCACTGATCATGTGCCGGGAGCCGGGGAGGCATTCCACTCTGGACAAAGGTCATGAGGAAGGAGGCTCGGCATACGCAAATGCGGGATCGAGCCTCAGGAGTCCACCCGGATATTCTCGAGCATCTCCCCCCAAAAAAACCGGAGTCTGCCTACTGTATTGCTTTGTGCTCTCACCTCTGATTTCACTGGGGGCTGTCCCCCACCACCATCTCGCTCTCTCTGTCAAAGAGTTAACTTACAGCTCCAATTCATAAAGTTCCTTGTCATTCTTCCCTTTAACTTCCAGCTGAGTCTCCATCTGGAGCGCGGAACCCACCACGCTTACTAATTATGCCTGGGCTGCTAAGACCCACTCGAGAAGGTGTCTAGGGTGAGGCACCTTTCGCTATTCGAGAGGGCGCCTGCGGCCTACGTAAGTGGTGCAAACTTCTTGTCTTGAAGTTTGATTGGTCTTCCGCGTAAACCAAGCTACTCAGTCTCTTTTCTCCACCGAATTTTCCTACTGAGCTCTCCTCATACTATTATTCTTGACATCTCTGATTAGCATATAAATAGTCGCCTAGGCCATCTCTCCTTCGAATACCCTGGATCAGTTGGGGCTGGTCCCCGGCAGGTGGCGACCGAACAGGGACCTCAGGAGGCAATACTCAAAGAGCTGAGCAGACACGAACCACGCAATCAGCAGGCAATAAGCATGGAGCTCAGCAGTGACGAATCATGCTGCTCAACTGGCAATAATCAAGCACGTGACCAGGCAGGAATCACGCAGCTCAGCTGGCAATTGTCAAGCAGATGAGCCGACAGGAATCACGCAGCTCAGCTGGCAATTGTCATGCAGATGAGCCGGCAGGAATCACGCAGCTCAGCAGGCCCTGATCACGTGACTCTGCAGGCACTGATCACGTGGCTGATCAAGTCCAGATCACGTGACTGAGCATGCACTGATCACGTGGCTATCATGCACTGATGACGTGACTGCGCATGCACTGATGACGTGGCTGATCGGGCACTGATCACATGGCTCATCATGCACTGATCACGTGTTTATCAGGCAATGATCAGTGACTGACAGGCGCTGATCATGGGACTGTGCACGCACTGATCACGTGGCTATCATGCACTGATCACGTGACTGCGCATGCACTGATGACGTGGCTGTTCGGGCACTGATCACGTGTTTATCAGGCAGTGATCAGTGACTGACAGGCGCTGATCAGGGGACTGTGCACGCACTGATCAGGTGGCTGATCAGGAACTGACCACCTGACCGCGCATGCAGTGATCACGTGGCTGGTCGTTCACTGATCACGTGTTTATCATACGGTGATCACGTGACTGAGAGGCGCTGATCACGTGACTGTGCCGTCAGTGATCACGTGGCTGAGCAGGCACTGATATCGTGACTGAGCATGCACTGATCATGTGCCGGGAGCCGGGGAGGCATTCCACTCTGGACAAAGGTCATGAGGAAGGAGGCTCGGCATACGCAAATGCGGGATCGAGCCTCAGGAGTCCACCCGGATATTCTCGAGCATCTCCCCCCAAAAACCGGAGTCTGCCTACTGTATTGCTTTGTGCTCTCACCTCTGATTTCACTGGGGGCTGTCCCCCACCACCATCTCGCTCTCTCTGTCAAAGAGTTAACTTACAGCTCCAATTCATAAAGTTCCTTGTCATTCTTCCCTTTAACTTCCAGCTGAGTCTCCATCTGGAGCGCGGAACCCACCACGCTTACTAATTATGCCTGGGCTGCTAAGACCCACTCGAGAAGGTGTCTAGGGTGAGGCACCTTTCGCTATTCGAGAGGGCGCCTGCGGCCTACGTAAGTGGTGCAAACTTCTTGTCTTGAAGTTTGATTGGTCTTCCGCGTAAACCAAGCTACTCAGTCTCTTTTCTCCACCGAATTTTCCTACTGAGCTCTCCTCATACTATTATTCTTGACATCTCTGATTAGCATATAAATAGTCGCCTAGGCCATCTCTCCTTCGAATACCCTGGATCAGTTGGGGCTGGTCCCCGGCAGGTGGCGACCGAACAGGGACCTCAGGAGGCAATACTCAAAGAGCTGAGCAGACACGAACCACGCAATCAGCAGGCAATAAGCATGGAGCTCAGCAGTGACGAATCATGCTGCTCAACTGGCAATAATCAAGCACGTGACCAGGCAGGAATCACGCAGCTCAGCTGGCAATTGTCAAGCAGATGAGCCGACAGGAATCACGCAGCTCAGCTGGCAATTGTCATGCAGATGAGCCGGCAGGAATCACGCAGCTCAGCAGGCCCTGATCACGTGACTCTGCAGGCACTGATCACGTGGCTGATCAAGTCCAGATCACGTGACTGAGCATGCACTGATCACGTGGCTATCATGCACTGATGACGTGACTGCGCATGCACTGATGACGTGGCTGATCGGGCACTGATCACATGGCTCATCATGCACTGATCACGTGTTTATCAGGCAATGATCAGTGACTGACAGGCGCTGATCATGGGACTGTGCACGCACTGATCACGTGGCTATCATGCACTGATCACGTGACTGCGCACTGCACGTGATGACGTGGCTGCACTGGGCACTGATCACGTGGCTGTTCAGGCACTGATCACGTGTTTATCAGGCAGTGATCAGTGACTGACAGGCGCTGATCAGGGGACTGTGCACGCACTGATCAGGTGGCTGATCAGGAACTGACCACCTGACCGCGCATGCAGTGATCACGTGGCTGGTCGTTCACTGATCACGTGTTTATCATACGGTGATCACGTGACTGAGAGGCGCTGATCACGTGACTGTGCCGTCAGTGATCACGTGGCTGAGCAGGCACTGATATCGTGACTGAGCATGCACTGATCATGTGCCGGGAGCCGGGGAGGCATTCCACTCTGGACAAAGGTCATGAGGAAGGAGGCTCGGCATACGCAAATGCGGGATCGAGCCTCAGGAGTCCACCCGGATATTCTCGAGCATCTCCCCCCAAAAAACCGGAGTCTGCCTACTGTATTGCTTTGTGCTCTCACCTCTGATTTCACTGGGGGCTGTCCCCCACCACCATCTCGCTCTCTCTGTCAAAGAGTTAACTTACAGCTCCAATTCATAAAGTTCCTTGTCATTCTTCCCTTTAACTTCCAGCTGAGTCTCCATCTGGAGCGCGGAACCCACCACGCTTACTAATTATGCCTGGGCTGCTAAGACCCACTCGAGAAGGTGTCTAGGGTGAGGCACCTTTCGCTATTCGAGAGGGCGCCTGCGGCCTACGTAAGTGGTGCAAACTTCTTGTCTTGAAGTTTGATTGGTCTTCCGCGTAAACCAAGCTACTCAGTCTCTTTTCTCCACCGAATTTTCCTACTGAGCTCTCCTCATACTATTATTCTTGACATCTCTGATTAGCATATAAATAGTCGCCTAGGCCATCTCTCCTTCGAATACCCTGGATCAGTTGGGGCTGGTCCCCGGCAGGTGGCGACCGAACAGGGACCTCAGGAGGCAATACTCAAAGAGCTGAGCAGACACGAACCACGCAATCAGCAGGCAATAAGCATGGAGCTCAGCAGTGACGAATCATGCTGCTCAACTGGCAATAATCAAGCACGTGACCAGGCAGGAATCACGCAGCTCAGCTGGCAATTGTCAAGCAGATGAGCCGACAGGAATCACGCAGCTCAGCTGGCAATTGTCATGCAGATGAGCCGGCAGGAATCACGCAGCTCAGCAGGCCCTGATCACGTGACTCTGCAGGCACTGATCACGTGGCTGATCAAGTCCAGATCACGTGACTGAGCATGCACTGATCACGTGGCTATCATGCACTGATCACGTGACTGCGCATGCACTGATGACGTGGCTGTTCGGGCACTGATCACGTGTTTATCAGGCAGTGATCAGTGACTGACAGGCGCTGATCAGGGGACTGTGCACGCACTGATCAGGTGGCTGATCAGGAACTGACCACCTGACCGCGCATGCAGTGATCACGTGGCTGGTCGTTCACTGATCACGTGTTTATCATACGGTGATCACGTGACTGAGAGGCGCTGATCACGTGACTGTGCCGTCAGTGATCACGTGGCTGAGCAGGCACTGATATCGTGACTGAGCATGCACTGATCATGTGCCGGGAGCCGGGGAGGCATTCCACTCTGGACAAAGGTCATGAGGAAGGAGGCTCGGCATACGCAAATGCGGGATCGAGCCTCAGGAGTCCACCCGGATATTCTCGAGCATCTCCCCCCAAAAAACCGGAGTCTGCCTACTGTATTGCTTTGTGCTCTCACCTCTGATTTCACTGGGGGCTGTCCCCCACCACCATCTCGCTCTCTCTGTCAAAGAGTTAACTTACAGCTCCAATTCATAAAGTTCCTTGTCATTCTTCCCTTTAACTTCCAGCTGAGTCTCCATCTGGAGCGCGGAACCCACCACGCTTACTAATTATGCCTGGGCTGCTAAGACCCACTCGAGAAGGTGTCTAGGGTGAGGCACCTTTCGCTATTCGAGAGGGCGCCTGCGGCCTACGTAAGTGGTGCAAACTTCTTGTCTTGAAGTTTGATTGGTCTTCCGCGTAAACCAAGCTACTCAGTCTCTTTTCTCCACCGAATTTTCCTACTGAGCTCTCCTCATACTATTATTCTTGACATCTCTGATTAGCATATAAATAGTCGCCTAGGCCATCTCTCCTTCGAATACCCTGGATCAGTTGGGGCTGGTCCCCGGCAGGTGGCGACCGAACAGGGACCTCAGGAGGCAATACTCAAAGAGCTGAGCAGACACGAACCACGCAATCAGCAGGCAATAAGCATGGAGCTCAGCAGTGACGAATCATGCTGCTCAACTGGCAATAATCAAGCACGTGACCAGGCAGGAATCACGCAGCTCAGCTGGCAATTGTCAAGCAGATGAGCCGACAGGAATCACGCAGCTCAGCTGGCAATTGTCATGCAGATGAGCCGGCAGGAATCACGCAGCTCAGCAGGCCCTGATCACGTGACTCTGCAGGCACTGATCACGTGGCTGATCAAGTCCAGATCACGTGACTGAGCATGCACTGATCACGTGGCTATCATGCACTGATGACGTGACTGCGCATGCACTGATGACGTGGCTGATCGGGCACTGATCACATGGCTCATCATGCACTGATCACGTGTTTATCAGGCAATGATCAGTGACTGACAGGCGCTGATCATGGGACTGTGCACGCACTGATCACGTGGCTATCATGCACTGATCACGTGACTGCGCATGCACTGATGACGTGGCTGTTCGGGCACTGATCACGTGTTTATCAGGCAGTGATCAGTGACTGACAGGCGCTGATCAGGGGACTGTGCACGCACTGATCAGGTGGCTGATCAGGAACTGACCACCTGACCGCGCATGCAGTGATCACGTGGCTGGTCGTTCACTGATCACGTGTTTATCATACGGTGATCACGTGACTGAGAGGCGCTGATCACGTGACTGTGCCGTCAGTGATCACGTGGCTGAGCAGGCACTGATATCGTGACTGAGCATGCACTGATCATGTGCCGGGAGCCGGGGAGGCATTCCACTCTGGACAAAGGTCATGAGGAAGGAGGCTCGGCATACGCAAATGCGGGATCGAGCCTCAGGAGTCCACCCGGATATTCTCGAGCATCTCCCCCCAAAAAACCGGAGTCTGCCTACTGTATTGCTTTGTGCTCTCACCTCTGATTTCACTGGGGGCTGTCCCCCACCACCATCTCGCTCTCTCTGTCAAAGAGTTAACTTACAGCTCCAATTCATAAAGTTCCTTGTCATTCTTCCCTTTAACTTCCAGCTGAGTCTCCATCTGGAGCGCGGAACCCACCACGCTTACTAATTATGCCTGGGCTGCTAAGACCCACTCGAGAAGGTGTCTAGGGTGAGGCACCTTTCGCTATTCGAGAGGGCGCCTGCGGCCTACGTAAGTGGTGCAAACTTCTTGTCTTGAAGTTTGATTGGTCTTCCGCGTAAACCAAGCTACTCAGTCTCTTTTCTCCACCGAATTTTCCTACTGAGCTCTCCTCATACTATTATTCTTGACATCTCTGATTAGCATATAAATAGTCGCCTAGGCCATCTCTCCTTCGAATACCCTGGATCAGTTGGGGCTGGTCCCCGGCAGGTGGCGACCGAACAGGGACCTCAGGAGGCAATACTCAAAGAGCTGAGCAGACACGAACCACGCAATCAGCAGGCAATAAGCATGGAGCTCAGCAGTGACGAATCATGCTGCTCAACTGGCAATAATCAAGCACGTGACCAGGCAGGAATCACGCAGCTCAGCTGGCAATTGTCAAGCAGATGAGCCGACAGGAATCACGCAGCTCAGCTGGCAATTGTCATGCAGATGAGCCGGCAGGAATCACGCAGCTCAGCAGGCCCTGATCACGTGACTCTGCAGGCACTGATCACGTGGCTGATCAAGTCCAGATCACGTGACTGAGCATGCACTGATCACGTGGCTATCATGCACTGATGACGTGACTGCGCATGCACTGATGACGTGGCTGATCGGGCACTGATCACATGGCTCATCATGCACTGATCACGTGTTTATCAGGCAATGATCAGTGACTGACAGGCGCTGATCATGGGACTGTGCACGCACTGATCACGTGGCTATCATGCACTGATCACGTGACTGCGCATGCACTGATGACGTGGCTGTTCGGGCACTGATCACGTGTTTATCAGGCAGTGATCAGTGACTGACAGGCGCTGATCAGGGGACTGTGCACGCACTGATCAGGTGGCTGATCAGGAACTGACCACCTGACCGCGCATGCAGTGATCACGTGGCTGGTCGTTCACTGATCACGTGTTTATCATACGGTGATCACGTGACTGAGAGGCGCTGATCACGTGACTGTGCCGTCAGTGATCACGTGGCTGAGCAGGCACTGATATCGTGACTGAGCATGCACTGATCATGTGCCGGGAGCCGGGGAGGCATTCCACTCTGGACAAAGGTCATGAGGAAGGAGGCTCGGCATACGCAAATGCGGGATCGAGCCTCAGGAGTCCACCCGGATATTCTCGAGCATCTCCCCCCAAAAAAACCGGAGTCTGCCTACTGTATTGCTTTGTGCTCTCACCTCTGATTTCACTGGGGGCTGTCCCCCACCACCATCTCGCTCTCTCTGTCAAAGAGTTAACTTACAGCTCCAATTCATAAAGTTCCTTGTCATTCTTCCCTTTAACTTCCAGCTGAGTCTCCATCTGGAGCGCGGAACCCACCACGCTTACTAATTATGCCTGGGCTGCTAAGACCCACTCGAGAAGGTGTCTAGGGTGAGGCACCTTTCGCTATTCGAGAGGGCGCCTGCGGCCTACGTAAGTGGTGCAAACTTCTTGTCTTGAAGTTTGATTGGTCTTCCGCGTAAACCAAGCTACTCAGTCTCTTTTCTCCACCGAATTTTCCTACTGAGCTCTCCTCATACTATTATTCTTGACATCTCTGATTAGCATATAAATAGTCGCCTAGGCCATCTCTCCTTCGAATACCCTGGATCAGTTGGGGCTGGTCCCCGGCAGGTGGCGACCGAACAGGGACCTCAGGAGGCAATACTCAAAGAGCTGAGCAGACACGAACCACGCAATCAGCAGGCAATAAGCATGGAGCTCAGCAGTGACGAATCATGCTGCTCAACTGGCAATAATCAAGCACGTGACCAGGCAGGAATCACGCAGCTCAGCTGGCAATTGTCAAGCAGATGAGCCGACAGGAATCACGCAGCTCAGCTGGCAATTGTCATGCAGATGAGCCGGCAGGAATCACGCAGCTCAGCAGGCCCTGATCACGTGACTCTGCAGGCACTGATCACGTGGCTGATCAAGTCCAGATCACGTGACTGAGCATGCACTGATCACGTGGCTATCATGCACTGATGACGTGACTGCGCATGCACTGATGACGTGGCTGATCGGGCACTGATCACATGGCTCATCATGCACTGATCACGTGTTTATCAGGCAATGATCAGTGACTGACAGGCGCTGATCATGGGACTGTGCACGCACTGATCACGTGGCTATCATGCACTGATCACGTGACTGCGCATGCACTGATGACGTGGCTGTTCGGGCACTGATCACGTGTTTATCAGGCAGTGATCAGTGACTGACAGGCGCTGATCAGGGGACTGTGCACGCACTGATCAGGTGGCTGATCAGGAACTGACCACCTGACCGCGCATGCAGTGATCACGTGGCTGGTCGTTCACTGATCACGTGTTTATCATACGGTGATCACGTGACTGAGAGGCGCTGATCACGTGACTGTGCCGTCAGTGATCACGTGGCTGAGCAGGCACTGATATCGTGACTGAGCATGCACTGATCATGTGCCGGGAGCCGGGGAGGCATTCCACTCTGGACAAAGGTCATGAGGAAGGAGGCTCGGCATACGCAAATGCGGGATCGAGCCTCAGGAGTCCACCCGGATATTCTCGAGCATCTCCCCCCAAAAAAACCGGAGTCTGCCTACTGTATTGCTTTGTGCTCTCACCTCTGATTTCACTGGGGGCTGTCCCCCACCACCATCTCGCTCTCTCTGTCAAAGAGTTAACTTACAGCTCCAATTCATAAAGTTCCTTGTCATTCTTCCCTTTAACTTCCAGCTGAGTCTCCATCTGGAGCGCGGAACCCACCACGCTTACTAATTATGCCTGGGCTGCTAAGACCCACTCGAGAAGGTGTCTAGGGTGAGGCACCTTTCGCTATTCGAGAGGGCGCCTGCGGCCTACGTAAGTGGTGCAAACTTCTTGTCTTGAAGTTTGATTGGTCTTCCGCGTAAACCAAGCTACTCAGTCTCTTTTCTCCACCGAATTTTCCTACTGAGCTCTCCTCATACTATTATTCTTGACATCTCTGATTAGCATATAAATAGTCGCCTAGGCCATCTCTCCTTCGAATACCCTGGATCAGTTGGGGCTGGTCCCCGGCAGGTGGCGACCGAACAGGGACCTCAGGAGGCAATACTCAAAGAGCTGAGCAGACACGAACCACGCAATCAGCAGGCAATAAGCATGGAGCTCAGCAGTGACGAATCATGCTGCTCAACTGGCAATAATCAAGCACGTGACCAGGCAGGAATCACGCAGCTCAGCTGGCAATTGTCAAGCAGATGAGCCGACAGGAATCACGCAGCTCAGCTGGCAATTGTCATGCAGATGAGCCGGCAGGAATCACGCAGCTCAGCAGGCCCTGATCACGTGACTCTGCAGGCACTGATCACGTGGCTGATCAAGTCCAGATCACGTGACTGAGCATGCACTGATCACGTGGCTATCATGCACTGATGACGTGACTGCGCATGCACTGATGACGTGGCTGATCGGGCACTGATCACATGGCTCATCATGCACTGATCACGTGTTTATCAGGCAATGATCAGTGACTGACAGGCGCTGATCATGGGACTGTGCACGCACTGATCACGTGGCTATCATGCACTGATCACGTGACTGCGCATGCACTGATGACGTGGCTGTTCGGGCACTGATCACGTGTTTATCAGGCAGTGATCAGTGACTGACAGGCGCTGATCAGGGGACTGTGCACGCACTGATCAGGTGGCTGATCAGGAACTGACCACCTGACCGCGCATGCAGTGATCACGTGGCTGGTCGTTCACTGATCACGTGTTTATCATACGGTGATCACGTGACTGAGAGGCGCTGATCACGTGACTGTGCCGTCAGTGATCACGTGGCTGAGCAGGCACTGATATCGTGACTGAGCATGCACTGATCATGTGCCGGGAGCCGGGGAGGCATTCCACTCTGGACAAAGGTCATGAGGAAGGAGGCTCGGCATACGCAAATGCGGGATCGAGCCTCAGGAGTCCACCCGGATATTCTCGAGCATCTCCCCCCAAAAAAACCGGAGTCTGCCTACTGTATTGCTTTGTGCTCTCACCTCTGATTTCACTGGGGGCTGTCCCCCACCACCATCTCGCTCTCTCTGTCAAAGAGTTAACTTACAGCTCCAATTCATAAAGTTCCTTGTCATTCTTCCCTTTAACTTCCAGCTGAGTCTCCATCTGGAGCGCGGAACCCACCACGCTTACTAATTATGCCTGGGCTGCTAAGACCCACTCGAGAAGGTGTCTAGGGTGAGGCACCTTTCGCTATTCGAGAGGGCGCCTGCGGCCTACGTAAGTGGTGCAAACTTCTTGTCTTGAAGTTTGATTGGTCTTCCGCGTAAACCAAGCTACTCAGTCTCTTTTCTCCACCGAATTTTCCTACTGAGCTCTCCTCATACTATTATTCTTGACATCTCTGATTAGCATATAAATAGTCGCCTAGGCCATCTCTCCTTCGAATACCCTGGATCAGTTGGGGCTGGTCCCCGGCAGGTGGCGACCGAACAGGGACCTCAGGAGGCAATACTCAAAGAGCTGAGCAGACACGAACCACGCAATCAGCAGGCAATAAGCATGGAGCTCAGCAGTGACGAATCATGCTGCTCAACTGGCAATAATCAAGCACGTGACCAGGCAGGAATCACGCAGCTCAGCTGGCAATTGTCAAGCAGATGAGCCGACAGGAATCACGCAGCTCAGCTGGCAATTGTCATGCAGATGAGCCGGCAGGAATCACGCAGCTCAGCAGGCCCTGATCACGTGACTCTGCAGGCACTGATCACGTGGCTGATCAAGTCCAGATCACGTGACTGAGCATGCACTGATCACGTGGCTATCATGCACTGATGACGTGACTGCGCATGCACTGATGACGTGGCTGATCTGGCACTGATCACATGGCTGATCATCATGCACTGATCACGTGACTGCGCATGCACTGATGACGTGGCTGTTCGGGCACTGATCACGTGTTTATCAGGCAGTGATCAGTGACTGACAGGCGCTGATCAGGGGACTGTGCACGCACTGATCAGGTGGCTGATCAGGAACTGACCACCTGACCGCGCATGCAGTGATCACGTGGCTGGTCGTTCACTGATCACGTGTTTATCATACGGTGATCACGTGACTGAGAGGCGCTGATCACGTGACTGTGCCGTCAGTGATCACGTGGCTGAGCAGGCACTGATATCGTGACTGAGCATGCACTGATCATGTGCCGGGAGCCGGGGAGGCATTCCACTCTGGACAAAGGTCATGAGGAAGGAGGCTCGGCATACGCAAATGCGGGATCGAGCCTCAGGAGTCCACCCGGATATTCTCGAGCATCTCCCCCCAAAAAAACCGGAGTCTGCCTACTGTATTGCTTTGTGCTCTCACCTCTGATTTCACTGGGGGCTGTCCCCCACCACCATCTCGCTCTCTCTGTCAAAGAGTTAACTTACAGCTCCAATTCATAAAGTTCCTTGTCATTCTTCCCTTTAACTTCCAGCTGAGTCTCCATCTGGAGCGCGGAACCCACCACGCTTACTAATTATGCCTGGGCTGCTAAGACCCACTCGAGAAGGTGTCTAGGGTGAGGCACCTTTCGCTATTCGAGAGGGCGCCTGCGGCCTACGTAAGTGGTGCAAACTTCTTGTCTTGAAGTTTGATTGGTCTTCCGCGTAAACCAAGCTACTCAGTCTCTTTTCTCCACCGAATTTTCCTACTGAGCTCTCCTCATACTATTATTCTTGACATCTCTGATTAGCATATAAATAGTCGCCTAGGCCATCTCTCCTTCGAATACCCTGGATCAGTTGGGGCTGGTCCCCGGCAGGTGGCGACCGAACAGGGACCTCAGGAGGCAATACTCAAAGAGCTGAGCAGACACGAACCACGCAATCAGCAGGCAATAAGCATGGAGCTCAGCAGTGACGAATCATGCTGCTCAACTGGCAATAATCAAGCACGTGACCAGGCAGGAATCACGCAGCTCAGCTGGCAATTGTCAAGCAGATGAGCCGACAGGAATCACGCAGCTCAGCTGGCAATTGTCATGCAGATGAGCCGGCAGGAATCACGCAGCTCAGCAGGCCCTGATCACGTGACTCTGCAGGCACTGATCACGTGGCTGATCAAGTCCAGATCACGTGACTGAGCATGCACTGATCACGTGGCTATCATGCACTGATGACGTGACTGCGCATGCACTGATGACGTGGCTGATCGGGCACTGATCACATGGCTCATCATGCACTGATCACGTGTTTATCAGGCAATGATCAGTGACTGACAGGCGCTGATCATGGGACTGTGCACGCACTGATCACGTGGCTATCATGCACTGATCACGTGACTGCGCATGCACTGATGACGTGGCTGTTCGGGCACTGATCACGTGTTTATCAGGCAGTGATCAGTGACTGACAGGCGCTGATCAGGGGACTGTGCACGCACTGATCAGGTGGCTGATCAGGAACTGACCACCTGACCGCGCATGCAGTGATCACGTGGCTGGTCGTTCACTGATCACGTGTTTATCATACGGTGATCACGTGACTGAGAGGCGCTGATCACGTGACTGTGCCGTCAGTGATCACGTGGCTGAGCAGGCACTGATATCGTGACTGAGCATGCACTGATCATGTGCCGGGAGCCGGGGAGGCATTCCACTCTGGACAAAGGTCATGAGGAAGGAGGCTCGGCATACGCAAATGCGGGATCGAGCCTCAGGAGTCCACCCGGATATTCTCGAGCATCTCCCCCCAAAAAAACCGGAGTCTGCCTACTGTATTGCTTTGTGCTCTCACCTCTGATTTCACTGGGGGCTGTCCCCCACCACCATCTCGCTCTCTCTGTCAAAGAGTTAACTTACAGCTCCAATTCATAAAGTTCCTTGTCATTCTTCCCTTTAACTTCCAGCTGAGTCTCCATCTGGAGCGCGGAACCCACCACGCTTACTAATTATGCCTGGGCTGCTAAGACCCACTCGAGAAGGTGTCTAGGGTGAGGCACCTTTCGCTATTCGAGAGGGCGCCTGCGGCCTACGTAAGTGGTGCAAACTTCTTGTCTTGAAGTTTGATTGGTCTTCCGCGTAAACCAAGCTACTCAGTCTCTTTTCTCCACCGAATTTTCCTACTGAGCTCTCCTCATACTATTATTCTTGACATCTCTGATTAGCATATAAATAGTCGCCTAGGCCATCTCTCCTTCGAATACCCTGGATCAGTTGGGGCTGGTCCCCGGCAGGTGGCGACCGAACAGGGACCTCAGGAGGCAATACTCAAAGAGCTGAGCAGACACGAACCACGCAATCAGCAGGCAATAAGCATGGAGCTCAGCAGTGACGAATCATGCTGCTCAACTGGCAATAATCAAGCACGTGACCAGGCAGGAATCACGCAGCTCAGCTGGCAATTGTCAAGCAGATGAGCCGACAGGAATCACGCAGCTCAGCTGGCAATTGTCATGCAGATGAGCCGGCAGGAATCACGCAGCTCAGCAGGCCCTGATCACGTGACTCTGCAGGCACTGATCACGTGGCTGATAAAGTCCAGATCACGTGACTGAGCATGCACTGATCACGTGGCTATCATGCACTGAAGACGTGACTGCGCATGCACTGATGACGTGGCTGATCGGGCACTGATCACATGGGTCATCATGCACTGATCACGTGACTGCGCATGCACTGATGACGTGGCTGTTCGGGCACTGATCACGTGTTTATCAGGCAGTGATCAGTGACTGACAGGCGCTGATCAGGGGACTGTGCACTCACTGATCAGGTGGCTGATCAGGAACTGACCACCTGACCGCGCATGCAGTGATCACGTGGCTGGTCGTTCACTGATCACGTGTTTATCATACGGTGATCACGTGACTGAGAGGCGCTGATCACGTGACTGTGCCGTCAGTGATCACGTGGCTGAGCAGGCACTGATATCGTGACTGAGCATGCACTGATCATGTGCCGGGAGTCGGGGAGGCATTCCACTCTGGACAAAGGTCATGAGGAAGGAGGCTCGGCATACGCAAATGCGGGATCGAGCCTCAGGAGTCCACCCGGATATTCTCGAGCATCTCCCCCAGAAAAACCGGAGTCTGCCTACTGTATTGCTTTGTGCTCTCACCTCTGATTTCACTGGGGGCTGTCCCCCACCACCATCTCGCTCTCTCTGTCAAAGAGTTAACTTACAGCTCCAATTCATAAAGTTCCTTGTCATTCTTCCCTTTAACTTCCAGCTGAGTCTCCATCTGGAGCGCGGAACCCACCACGCTTACTAATTATGCCTGGGCTGCTAAGACCCACTCGAGAAGGTGTCTAGGGTGAGGCACCTTTCGCTATTCGAGAGGGCGCCTGCGGCCTACGTAAGTGGTGCAAACTTCTTGTCTTGAAGTTTGATTGGTCATCCGCGTAAACCAAGTTACTCAGTCTCTTTTCTCCACCGAATTTTCCTACTGAGCTCTCCTCATACTATTATTCTTGACATCTCTGATTAGCATATAAAGAGTCGCCTAGGCCATCTCTCCTTCGAATACCCTGGATCAGTTGGGGCTGGTCCCCGGCAGGTGGCGACCGAACAGGGACCTCAGGAGGCAATACTCAAAGAGCTGAGCAGACACGAACCACGCAATCAGCAGGCAATAAGCATGGAGCTCAGCAGTGACGAATCATGCTGCTCAACTGGCAATAATCAAGCACGTGACCAGGCAGGAATCACGCAGCTCAGCTGGCAATTGTCAAGCAGATGAGCCGACAGGAATCACGCAGCTCAGCTGGCAATTGTCATGCAGATGAGCCGGCAGGAATCACGCAGCTCAGCAGGCCCTGATCACGTGACTCTGCAGGCACTGATCACGTGGCTGATCAAGTCCAGATCACGTGACTGAGCATGCACTGATCACGTGGCTATCATGCACTGATGACGTGACTGCGCATGCACTGATGACGTGGCTGATCGGGCACTGATCACATGGCTCATCATGCACTGATCACGTGTTTATCAGGCAATGATCAGTGACTGACAGACGCTGATCATGGGACTGTGCACGCACTGATCACGTGGCTATCATGCACTGATCACGTGACTGCGCATGCACTGATGACGTGGCCGTTCGGGCACTGATCACGTGTTTATCAGGCAGTGATCAGTGACTGACAGGCGCTGATCAGGGGACTGTGCACGCACTGATGAGGTGGCTGATCAGGAACTGACCACCTGACCGCGTATGCAGTGATCACGTGGCTGGTCGTTCACTGATCACGTGTTTATCATACGGTGATCACGTGACTGAGTGGCGCTGATCACGTGACTGTGCCGTCAGTGATCACGTGGCTGAGCAGGCACTGATATCGTGACTGAGCATGCACTGATCATGTGCCGGGAGCCGGGGAGGCATTCCACTCTGGACAAAGGTCATGAGGAAGGAGGCTCGGCATACGCAAATGCGGGATCGAGCCTCAGGAGTCCACCCGGATATTCTCGAGCATCTCCCCCCAAAAAACCGGAGTCTGCCTACTGTATTGCTTTGTGCTCTCACCTCTGATTTCACTGGGGGCTGTCCCCCACCACCATCTCGCTCTCTCTGTCAAAGAGTTAACTTACAGCTCCAATTCTTAAAGTTCCTTGTCATTCTTCCCTTTAACTTCCAGCTGAGTCTCCATCTGGAGCGCGGAACCCACCACGCTTACTAATTATGCCTGGGCTGCTAAGACCCACTCGAGAAGGTGTCTAGGGGGAGGCACCTTTCGCTATTCGAGAGGGCGCCTGCGGCCTACGTAAGTGGTGCAAACTTCTTGTCTTGAAGTTTGATTGGTCTTCGGCGTAAACCAAGCTACTCAGTCTCTTTTCTCCACCGAATTTTCCTACTGAGCTCTCCTCATACTATTATTCTTGACATCTCTGATTAGCATATAAAGAGTCGCCTAGGCCATCTCTCCTTCGAATACCCTGGAGCAGTTGGGGCTGGTCCCCGGCAGGTGGCGACCGAACAGGGACCTCAGGAGGCAATACTCAAAGAGCTGAGCAGACACGAACCACGCAATCAGCAGGCAATAAGCATGGAGCTCAGCAGTGACGAATCATGCTGCTCAACTGGCAATAATCAAGCACGTGACCAGGCAGGAATCACGCAGCTCAGCTGGCAATTGTCAAGCAGATGAGCCGACAGGAATCACGCAGCTCAGCTGGCAATTGTCATGCAGATGAGCCGGCAGGAATCACGCAGCTCAGCAGGCCCTGATCACGTGACTCTGCAGGCACTGATCACGTGGCTGATCAAGTCCAGATCACGTGACTGAGCATGCACTGATCACGTGGCTATCATGCACTGATGACGTGACTGCGCATGCACTGATGACGTGGCTGATCGGGCACTGATCACATGGCTCATCATGCACTGATCACGTGTTTATCAGGCAATGATCAGTGACTGACAGGCGCTGATCATGGGACTGTGCACGCACTGATCACGTGGCTATCATGCACTGATCACGTGACTGCGCATGCACTGATGACGTGGCTGTTCGGGCACTGATCACGTGTTTATCAGGCAGTGATCAGTGACTGACAGGCGCTGATCAGGGGACTGTGCACGCACTGATCAGGTGGCTGATCAGGAACTGACCACCTGACCGCGCATGCAGTGATCACGTGGCTGGTCGTTCACTGATCACGTGTTTATCATACGGTGGTCACGTGACTGAGA
This sequence comes from Bos javanicus, assembly GCF_032452875.1. Lineage (NCBI taxonomy): Eukaryota > Metazoa > Chordata > Mammalia > Artiodactyla > Bovidae > Bos > Bos javanicus. The sequence goes on from NW_026893760.1 coordinate 62,506, forward strand.
GGCGCTGATCACGTGACTGTGCCGTCAGTGATCACGTGGCTGAGCAGGCACTGATATCGTGACTGAGCATGCACTGATCATGTGCCGGGAGCCGGGGAGGCATTCCACTCTGGACAAAGGTCATGAGGAAGGAGGCTCGGCATACGCAAATGCGGGATCGAGCCTCAGGAGTCCACCCGGATATTCTCGAGCATCTCCCCCCAAAAAACCGGAGTCTGCCTACTGTATTGCTTTGTGCTCTCACCTCTGATTTCACTGGGGGCTGTCCCCCACCACCATCTCGCTCTCTCTGTCAAAGAGTTAACTTACAGCTCCAATTCATAAAGTTCCTTGTCATTCTTCCCTTTAACTTCCAGCTGAGTCTCCATCTGGAGAGCGGAACCCACCACGCTTACTAATTATGCCTGGGCGGCTAAGACCCACTCGAGAAGGTGTCTAGGGTGAGGCACCTTTCGCTATTCGTGAGGGCGCCTGCGGCCTACGTAAGTGGTGCAAACTTCTTGTCTTGAAGTTTGATTGGTCTTCCGCGTCAACCAAGCTACTCAGTCTCTTTTCTCCACCGAATTTTCCTACTGAGCTCTCCTCATACTATTATTCTTGACATCTCTGATTAGCATATAAAGAGTCGCCTAGGCCATCTCTCCTTCGAATACCCTGGATCAGTTGGGGCTGGTCCCCGGCAGGTGGCGACCGAACAGGGACCTCAGGAGGCAATACTCAAAGAGCTGAGCAGACACGAACCACCCAATCAGCAGGCAATAAGCATGGAGCTCAGCAGTGACGAATCATGCTGCTCAACTGGCAATAATCAAGCACGTGACCAGGCAGGAATCACGCAGCTCAGCTGGCAATTGTCAAGCAGATGAGCCGACAGGAATCACGCAGCTCAGCTGGCAATTGTCATGCAGATGAGCCGGCAGGAATCACGCAGCTCAGCAGGCCCTGATCACGTGACTCTGCAGGCACTGATCACGTGGCTGATCAAGTCCAGATCACGTGACTGAGCATGCACTGATCATGTGGCTATCATGCACTGATCACGTGACTGCGCATGCACTGATGACGTGGCTGTTCGGGCACTGATCACGTGTTTATCAGGCAGTGATCAGTGACTGACAGGCGCTGATCAGGGGACTGTGCACTCACTGATCAGGTGGCTGATCAGGAACTGACCACCTGACCGCGCATGCAGTGATCACGTGGCTGGTCGTTCACTGATCACGTGTTTATCATACGGTGATCACGTGACTGAGAGGCGCTGATCACGTGATTGTGCCGTCAGTGATCACGTGGCTGAGCAGGCACTGATATCGTGACTGAGCATGCACTGATCATGTGCCGGGAGCCGGGGAGGCATTCCACTCTGGACAAAGGTCATGAGGAAGGAGGCTCGGCATACGCAAATGCGGGATCGAGCCTCAGGAGTCCACCCGGATATTCTCGAGCATCTCCCCCCAAAAAACCGGAGTCTGCCTACTGTATTGCTTTGTGCTCTCACCTCTGATTTCACTGGGGGCTGTCGCCCACCACCATCTCGCTCTCTCTGTCAAAGATTTAACTTACAGCTCCAATTCATAAAGTTCCTTGTCATTCTTCCCTTTAACTTCCAGCTGAGTCTCCATCTGGAGCGCGGAACCCACCACGCTTACTAATTATGCCTGGGCTGCTAAGACCCACTCGAGAAGGTGTCTAGGGTGAGGCACCTTTCGCTATTCGAGAGGGCGCCTGCGGCCTACGTAAGTGGTGCAAACTTCTTGTCTTGAAGTTTGATTGGTCATCCGCGTAAACCAAGTTACTCAGTCTCTTTTCTCCACCGAATTTTCCTACTGAGCTCTCCTCATACTATTATTCTTGACATCTCTGATTAGCATATAAATAGTCGCCTAGGCCATCTCTCCTTCGAATACCCTGGATCAGTTGGGGCTGGTCCCCGGCAGGTGGCGACCGAACAGGGACCTCAGGAGGCAATACTCAAAGAGCTGAGCAGACACGAACCACGCAATCAGCAGGCAATAAGCATGGAGCTCAGCAGTGACGAATCATGCTGCTCAACTGGCAATAATCAAGCACGTGACCAGGCAGGAATCACGCAGCTCAGCTGGCAATTGTCAAGCAGATGAGCCGACAGGAATCACGCAGCTCAGCTGGCAATTGTCATGCAGATGAGCCGGCAGGAATCACGCAGCTCAGCAGGCCCTGATCACGTGACTCTGCAGGCACTGATCACGTGGCTGATCAAGTCCAGATCACGTGACTGAGCATGCACTGATCACGTGGCTATCATGCACTGATGACCTGACTGCGCATGCACTGATGACGTGGCTAATCGGGCACTGATCACATGGCTCATCATGCACTGATCACGTGTTTATCAGGCAATGATCAGTGACTGACAGACGCTGATCATGGGACTGTGCACGCACTGATCACGTGGCTATCATGCACTGATCACGTGACTGCGCATGCACTGATGACGTGGCCGTTCGGGCACTGATCACGTGTTTATCAGGCAGTGATCAGTGACTGACAGGCGCTGATTAGGGGACTGTGCACGCACTGATCAGGTGGCTGATCAGGAACTGACCACCTGACCGCGTATGCAGTGATCACGTGGCTGGTCGTTCACTGATCACGTGTTTATCATACGGTGATCACGTGACTGAGTGGCGCTGATCACGTGACTGTGCCGTCAGTGATCACGTGGCTGAGCAGGCACTGATATCGTGACTGAGCATGCACTGATCGTGTGCCGGGAGCCGGGGAGGCATTCCACTCTGGACAAAGGTCATGAGGAAGGAGGCTCGGCATACGCAAATGCGGGATCGAGCCTCAGGAGTCCACCCGGATATTCTCGAGCATCTCCCCCAAAAAAACCGGAGTCTGCCTACTGTATTGCTTTGTGCTCTCACCTCTGATTTCACTGGGGGCTGTTCCCCACCACCATCTCGCTCTCTCTGTCAAAGAGTTAACTTACAGCTCCAATTCATAAAGTTCCTTGTCATTCTTCCCTTTAACTTCCAACTGAGTCTCCATCTGGAGCGCGGAACCCACCACGCTTACTAATTATGCCTGGGCTGCTAAGACCCACTCAAGAAGGTGTCTAGGGTGAGGCACCTTTCGCTATTCGAGAGGGTGCCTGCGGCCTACGTAAGTGGTGCAAACTTCTTGTCTTGAAGTTTGATTGGTCTTCCGCGTAAACCAAGCTACTCAGTCTCTTTTCTCCACCGAATTTTCCTACTGAGCTCTGCTCATACTATTATTCTTGACATCTCTGATTAGCATATAAAGAGTCGCCTAGGCCATCTCTCCTTCGAATACCCTGGAGCAGTTGGGGCTGGTCCCCGGCAGGTGGCGACCGAACAGGGACCTCAGGAGGCAATACTCAAAGAGCTGAGCAGACACGAACCACGCAATCAGCAGGCAATAAGCATGGAGCTCAGCAGTGACGAATCATGCTGCTCAACTGGCAATAATCAAGCACGTGACCAGGCAGGAATCACGCAGCTCAGCTGGCAATTGTCAAGCAGATGAGCCGACAGGAATCACGCAGCTCAGCTGGCAATTGTCATGCAGATGAGCCGGCAGGAATCACGCAGCTCAGCAGGCCCTGATCACGTGACTCTGCAGGCACTGATCACGTGGCTGATCAAGTCCAGATCACGTGACTGAGCATGCACTGATCACGTGGCTATCATGCACTGATGACGTGACTGCGCATGCACTGATGACGTGGCTGATCGGGCACTGATCACATGGCTCATCATGCACTGATCACGTGTTTATCAGGCAATGATCAGTGACTGACAGGCGCTGATCATGGGACTGTGCACGCACTGATCACGTGGCTATCATGCACTGATCACGTGACTGCGCATGCACTGATGACGTGGCTGTTCGGGCACTGATCACGTGTTTATCAGGCAGTGATCAGTGACTGACAGGCGCTGATCAGGGGACTGTGCACGCACTGATCAGGTGGCTGATCAGGAACTGACCACCTGACCGCGCATGCAGTGATCACGTGGCTGGTCGTTCACTGATCACGTGTTTATCATACGGTGGTCACGTGACTGAGAGGCGCTGATCACGTGACTGTGCCGTCAGTGATCACGTGGCTGAGCAGGCACTGATATCGTGACTGAGCATGCACTGATCATGTGCCGGGAGCCGGGGAGGCATTCCACTCTGGACAAAGGTCATGAGGAAGGAGGCTCGGCATACGCAAATGCGGGATCGAGCCTCAGGAGTCCACCCGGATATTCTCGAGCATCTCCCCCCAAAAAAACCGGAGTCTGCCTACTGTATTGCTTTGTGCTCTCACCTCTGATTTCACTGGGGGCTGTCCCCCACCACCATCTCGCTCTCTCTGTCAAAGAGTTAACTTACAGCTCCAATTCATAAAGTTCCTTGTCATTCTTCCCTTTAACTTCCAGCTGAGTCTCCATCTGGAGAGCGGAACCCACCACGCTTACTAATTATGCCTGGGCGGCTAAGACCCACTCGAGAAGGTGTCTAGGGTGAGGCACCTTTCGCTATTCGAGAGGGCGCCTGCGGCCTACGTAAGTGGTGCAAACTTCTTGTCTTGAAGTTTGATTGGTCTTCCACGTAAACCAAGCTACTCAGTCTCTTTTCTCCACCGAATTTTCCTACTGAGCTCTCCTCATACTATTATTCTTGACATCTCTGATTAGCATATAAAGAGTCGCGTAGGCCATCTCTCCTTCGAATACCCTGGATCAGTTGGGGCTGGTCCCCGGCAGGTGGCGACCGAACAGGGACCTCAGGAGGCAATACTCAAAGAGCTGAGCAGACACGAACCACCCAATCAGCAGGCAATAAGCATGGAGCTCAGCAGTGACGAATCATGCTGCTCAACTGGCAATAATCAAGCACGTGACCAGGCAGGAATCACGCAGCTCAGCTGGCAATTGTCAAGCAGATGAGCCGACAGGAATCACGCAGCTCAGCTGGCAATTGTCATGCAGATGAGCCGGCAGGAATCACGCAGCTCAGCAGGCCCTGATCACGTGACTCTGCAGGCACTGATCACGTGGCTGATCAAGTCCAGATCACGTGACTGAGCATGCACTGATCACGTGGCTATCATGCACTGATCACGTGACTGCGCATGCACTGATGACGTGGCTGATCGGGCACCGATCACATGGCTCATCATGCACTGATCACGTGTTTATCAGGCAATGATCAGTGACTGACAGGCGCTGATCATGGGACTGTGCACGCACTGATCACGTGGCTATCATGCACTGATCACGTGACTGCGCATGCACTGATGACGTGGCTGTTCGGGCACTGATCACGTGTTTATCAGGCAGTGATCAGTGACTGACAGGCGCTGATCAGGGGACTGTGCACGCACTGATCAGGTGGCTGATCAGGAACTGACCACCTGACCGCGCATGCAGTGATCACGTGGCTGGTCGTTCACTGATCACATGTTTATCATACGGTGGTCACGTGACTGAGAGGCGCTGATCACGTGACTGTGCCGTCAGTGATCACGTGGCTGAGCAGGCACTGATATCGTGACTGAGCATGCACTGATCATGTGCCGGGAGCCGGGGAGGCATTCCACTCTGGACAAAGGTCATGAGGAAGGAGGCTCGGCATACGCAAATGCGGGATCGAGCCTCAGGAGTCCACCCGGATATTCTCGAGCATCTCCCCCCAAAAAACCGGAGTCTGCCTACTGTATTGCTTTGTGCTCTCACCTCTGATTTCACTGGGGGCTGTCGCCCACCACCATCTCGCTCTCTCTGTCAAAGATTTAACTTACAGCTCCAATTCATAAAGTTCCTTGTCATTCTTCCCTTTAACTTCCAGCTGAGTCTCCATCTGGAGCGCGGAACCCACCACGCTTACTAATTATGCCTGGGCTGCTAAGACCCACTCGAGAAGGTGTCTAGGGTGAGGCACCTTTCGCTATTCGAGAGGGCGCCTGCGGCCTACGTAAGTGGTGCAAACTTCTTGTCTTGAAGTTTGATTGGTCATCCGCGTAAACCAAGTTACTCAGTCTCTTTTCTCCACCGAATTTTCCTACTGAGCTCTCCTCATACTATTATTCTTGACATCTCTGATTAGCATATAAAGAGTCGCCTAGGCCATCTCTCCTTCGAATACCCTGGATCAGTTGGGGCTGGTCCCCGGCAGGTGGCGACCGAACAGGGACCTCAGGAGGCAATACTCAAAGAGCTGAGCAGACACGAACCACGCAATCAGCAGGCAATAAGCATGGAGCTCAGCAGTGACGAATCATGCTGCTCAACTGGCAATAATCAAGCACGTGACCAGGCAGGAATCACGCAGCTCAGCTGGCAATTGTCAAGCAGATGAGCCGACAGGAATCACGCAGCTCAGCTGGCAATTGTCATGCAGATGAGCCGGCAGGAATCACGCAGCTCAGCAGGCCCTGATCACGTGACTCTGCAGGCACTGATCACGTGGCTGATCAAGTCCAGATCACGTGACTGAGCATGCACTGATCACGTGGCTATCATGCACTGATGACGTGACTGCGCATGCACTGATGACGTGGCTAATCGGGCACTGATCACATGGCTCATCATGCACTGATCACGTGTTTATAAGGCAATGATCAGTGACTGACAGACGCTGATCATGGGACTGTGCATGCACTGATCACGTGGCTATCATGCACTGATCACGTGACTGCGCATGCACTGATGACGTGGCCGTTCGGGCACTGATCACGTGTTTATCAGGCAGTGATCAGTGACTGACAGGCGCTGATTAGGGGACTGTGCACGCACTGATCAGGTGGCTGATCAGGAACTGACCACCTGACCGCGTATGCAGTGATCACGTGGCTGGTCGTTCACTGATCACGTGTTTATCATACGGTGGTCACGTGACTGAGTGGCGCTGATCACGTGACTGTGCCGTCAGTGATCACGTGGCTGAGCAGGCACTGATATCGTGACTGAGCATGCACTGATCGTGTGCCGGGAGCCGGGGAGGCATTCCACTCTGGACAAAGGTCATGAGGAAGGAGGCTCGGCATACGCAAATGCGGGATCGAGCCTCAGGAGTCCACCCGGATATTCTCGAGCATCTCCCCCAAAAAAACCGGAGTCTGCCTACTGTATTGCTTTGTGCTCTCACCTCTGATTTCACTGGGGGCTGTTCCCCACCACAATCTCGCTCTCTCTGTCAAAGAGTTAACTTACAGCTCCAATTCATAAAGTTCCTTGTCATTCTACCCTTTAACTTCCAAATGAGTCTCCATCTGGAGCGCGGAACCCACCACGCTTACTAATTATGCCTGGGCTGCTAAGACCCACTCAAGAAGGTGTCTAGGGTGAGGCACCTTTCGCTATTCGAGAGGGCGCCTGCGGCCTACGTAAGTGGTGCAAACTTCTTGTCTTGAAGTTTGATTGGTCTTCCGCGTAAACCAAGCTACTCAGTCTCTTTTCTCCACCGAATTTTCCTACTGAGCTCTGCTCATACTATTATTCTTGACATCTCTGATTAGCATATAAAGAGTCGCCTAGGCCATCTCTCCTTCGAATACCCTGGAGCAGTTGGGGCTGGTCCCCGGCAGGTGGCGACCGAACAGGGACCTCAGGAGGCAATACTCAAAGAGCTGAGCAGACACGAACCACGCAATCAGCAGGCAATAAGCATGGAGCTCAGCAGTGACGAATCATGCTGCTCAACTGGCAATAATCAAGCACGTGACCAGGCAGGAATCACGCAGCTCAGCTGGCAATTGTCAAGCAGATGAGCCGACAGGAATCACGCAGCTCAGATGGCAATTGTCATGCAGATGAGCCGGCAGGAATCACGCAGCTCAGCAGGCCCTGATCACGTGACTCTGCAGGCACTGATCACGTGGCTGATCAAGTCCAGATCACGTGACTGAGCATGCACTGATCACGTGGCTATCATGCACTGATGACGTGGCTGATCGGGCACTGATCACATGGCTCATCATGCACTGATCACGTGTTTATCAGGCTATGATCAGTGACTGACAGGCGCTGATCATGGGACTGTGCACGCACTGATCACGTGGCTATCATGCACTGATCACGTGACTGCGCATGCACTGATGACGTGGCCGTTCGGGCACTGATCACGTGTTTATCAGGCAGTGATCAGTGACTGACAGGCGCTGATCAGGGGACTGTGCACGCACTGATCAGGTGGCTGATCAGGAACTGACCACCTGACCGCGTATGCAGTGATCACGTGGCTGGTCGTTCACTGATCACGTGTTTATCATACGGTGATCACGTGACTGAGTGGCGCTGATCACGTGACTGTGCCGTCAGTGATCACGTGGCTGAGCAGGCACTGATATCGTGACTGAGCATGCACTGATCATGTGCCGGGAGCCGGGGAGGCATTCCACTCTGGACAAAGGTCATGAGGAAGGAGGCTCGGCATACGCAAATGCGGGATCGAGCCTCAGGAGTCCACCCGGATATTCTCGAGCATCTCCCCCCAAAAAAACCGGAGTCTGCCTACTGTATTGCTTTGTGCTCTCACCTCTGATTTCACTGGGGGCTGTCCCCCACCACCATCTCGCTCTCTCTGTCAAAGAGTTAACTTACAGCTCCAATTCATAAAGTTCCTTGTCATTCTTCCCTTTAACTTCCAGCTGAGTCTCCATCTGGAGCGTGGAACCCACCACGCTTACTAATTATGCCTGGGTTGCTAAGACCCACTCGAGAAGGTGTCTAGGGTGAGGCACCTTTCGCTATTCGAGAGGGCGCCTGCGGCCTACGTAAGTGGTGCAAACTTCTTGTCTTGAAGTTTGATTGGTCTTCCGCGTAAACCAAGCTACTCAGTCTCTTTTCTCCACCGAATTTTCCTACTGAGCTCTCCTCATACTATTATTCTTGACATCTCTGATTAGCATATAAAGAGTCGCCTAGGCCATCTCTCCTTCGAATACCCTGGATCAGTTGGGGCTGGTCCCCGGCAGGTGGCGACCGAACAGGGACCTCAGGAGGCAATACTCAAAGAGCTGAGCAGACACGAACCACGCAATCAGCAGGCAATAAGCATGGAGCTCAGCAGTGACGAATCATGCTGCTCAACTGGCAATAATCAAGCACGTGACCAGGCAGGAATCACGCAGCTCAGCTGGCAATTGTCAAGCAGATGAGCCGACAGGAATCACGCAGCTCAGCTGGCAATTGTCATGCAGATGAGCCGGCAGGAATCACGCAGCTCAGCAGGCCCTGATCACGTGACTCTGCAGGCACTGATCACGTGGCTGATCAAGTCCAGATCACGTGACTGAGCATGCACTGATCACGTGGCTATCATGCACTGATGACCTGACTGCGCATGCACTGATGACGTGGCTGATCGGGCACTGATCACATGGCTCATCATGCACTGATCACGTGTTTATCAGGCTATGATCAGTGACTGACAGGCGCTGATCATGGGACTGTGCACGCACTGATCACGTGGCTATCATGCACTGATCACGTGACTGCGCATGCACTGATGACGTGGCTGTTCGGGCACTGATCACGTGTTTATCAGGCAGTGATCAGTGACTGACAGGCGCTGATCAGGGGACTGTGCACGCACTGATCAGGTGGCTGATCAGGAACTGACCACCTGACCTCGCATGCAGTGATCACGTGGCTGGTCGTTCACTGATCACGTGTTTATCATACGGTGGTCACGTGACTGAGAGGCGCTGATCACGTGACTGTGCCGTCAGTGATCACGTGGCTGAGCAGGCACTGATATCGTGACTGAGCATGCACTAATCATGTGCCGGGAGCCGGGGAGGCATTCCACTCTGGACAAAGGTCATGAGGAAGGAGGCTCGGCATACGCAAATGCGGGATCGAGCCTCAGGATTCCACCCGGATATTCTCGAGCATCTCCCCCCAAAAAAAACCGGAGTCTGCCTACTGTATTGCTTTGTGCTCTCACCTCTGATTTCACTGGGGGCTGTCCCCCACCACCATCTCGCTCTCTCTGTCAAAGAGTTAACTTACAGCTCCAATTCATAAAGTTCCTTGTCATTCTTCCCTTTAACTTCCAGCTGAGTCTCCATCTGGAGCGCGGAACCCACCACGCTTACTAATTATGCCTGGGCGGCTAAGACCCACTCGAGAAGGTGTCTAGGGTGAGGCACCTTTCGCTATTCGAGAGGGCGCCTGCGGCCTACGTAAGTGGTGCCAACTTCTTGTCTTGAAGTTTGATTGGTCTTCCGCGTAAACCAAGCTACTCAGTCTCTTTTCTCCACCGAATTTTCCTACTGAGCTCTCTTCATACTATTATTCTTGACATCTCTGATTAGCATATAAATAGTCGCGTAGGCCATCTCTCCTTCGAATACCCTGGATCAGTTGGGGCTGGTCCCCGGCAGGTGGCGACCGAACAGGGACCTCAGGAGGCAATACTCAAAGAGCTGAGCAGACACGAACCACGCAATCAGCAGGCAATAAGCATGGAGCTCAGCAGTGACGAATCATGCTGCTCAACTGGCAATAATCAAGCACGTGACCAGGCAGGAATCACGCAGCTCAGCTGGCAATTGTCAAGCAGATGAGCCGACAGGAATCACGCAGCTCAGATGGCAATTGTCATGCAGATGAGCCGGCAGGAATCACGCAGCTCAGCAGGCCCTGATCACGTGACTCTACAGGCACTGATCACGTGGCTGATCAAATCCAGATCACGTGACTGAGCATGCACTGATCACGTGGCTATCATGCACTGATCACGTGACTGCGCATGCACTGATGACGTGGCTGTTCGGGCACTGATCACGTGTTTATCAGGCAGTGATCAGTGACTGACAGGCGCTGATCAGGGGACTGTGCACTCACTGATCAGGTGGCTGATCAGGAACTGACCACCTGACCGCGCATGCAGTGATCACGTGGCTGGTCGTTCACTGATCACGTGTTTATCATACGGTGATCACGTGACTGAGAGGCGCTGATCACGTGACTGTGCCGTCAGTGATCACGTGGCTGAGCAGGCACTGATATCGTGACTGAGCATGCACTGATCATGTGCCGGGAGCCGGGGAGGCATTCCACTCTGGACAAAGGTCATGAGGAAGGAGGCTCGGCATACGCAAATGCGGGATCGAGCCTCAGGAGTCCACCCGGATATTCTCGAGCATCTCCCCCAAAAAAACCGGAGTCTGCCTACTGTATTGCTTTGTGCTCTCACCTCTGATTTCACTGGGGGCTGTCCCCCACCACCATCTCGCTCTCTCTGTCAAAGAGTTAACTTACAGCTCCAATTCATAAAGTTCCTTGTCATTCTTCCCTTTAACTTCCAGCTGAGTCTCCATCTGGAGCGCGGAACCCACCACGCTTACTAATTATGCCTGGGCTGCTAAGACCCACTCGAGAAGGTGTCTAGGGTGAGGCACGTTTCGCTATTCGAGAGGGCGCCTGCGGCCTACGTAAGTGGTGCAAACTTCTTGTCTTGAAGTTTGATTGGTCATCCGCGTAAACCAAGTTACTCAGTCTCTTTTCTCCACCGAATTTTCCTACTGAGCTCTCCTCATACTATTATTCTTGACATCTCTGATTAGCATATAAAGAGTCGCCTAGGCCATCTCTCCTTCGAATACCCTGGATCAGTTGGGGCTGGTCCCCAGCAGGTGGCGACCGAACAGGGACCTCAGGAGGCAATACTCAAAGAGCTGAGCAGACACGAACCACGCAATCAGTAGGCAATAAGCATGGAGCTCAGCAGTGACGAATCATGCTGCTCAACTGGCAATAATCAAGCACTTGACCAGGCAGGAATCACGCAGCTCAGCTGGCAATTGTCAAGCAGATGAGCCGACAGGAATCACGCAGCTCAGATGGCAATTGTCATGCAGATGAGCCGGCAGGAATCACGCAGATCAGCAGGCCCTGATCACGTGAGTCTTCAGGCACTGATCACGTGGCTGATCAAGTCCAGATCACGTGACTGAGTATGCACTGATCACGTGGCTATCATGCACTGATGATGTGCTGATCCGGCACTGATCACATGGCTCATCATGCACTGATCACGTGTTTATCAGGCAGTGATCAGTGAGTGACAGGCGCTGATCAGGGGACTGTGCACGCACTGATCAGGTGGCTGATCAGGAACTGACCACCTGACCGCGCATGAAGTGATCACGTGGCTGGTCGTTCACTGATCTCGTGTTTATCATACGGTGATCACGTGACTGAGAGGCGCTGATCACGTGACTGTGCCGTCAGTGATCACGTGGCTGAGCAGGCACTGATATCGTGACTGAGCATGCACTGATCATGTGCCGGGAGCCGGGGAGGCATTCCACTCTGGACAAAGGTCATGAGGAAGGAGGCTCGGCATACGCAAATGCGGGATCGAGCCTCAGGAGTCCACCCGGATATTCTCGAGCATCTCCCCCAAAAACCGGAGTCTGCCTACTGTATTGCTTTGTGCTCTCACCTCTGATTTCAGTGGGGGCTGTCCCCCACCACCATCTCGCTCTCTCTGTCAAAGAGTTAACTTACAGCTCCAATTCATAAAGTTCCTTGTCATTCTTCCCTTTAACTTCCAGCTGAGTCTCCATCTGGAGCGTGGAACCCACCACGCTTATTAATTATGCCTGGGCTGCTAAGACCCACTCGAGAAGGTGTCTAGGGTGAGGCACCTTTCGCTATTCGAGAGGGCGCCTGCGGCCTACGTAAGTGGTGCAAACTTCTTGTCTTGAAGTTTGATTGGTCTTCCGCGTAAACCACGCTACTCAGTCTCTTTTCTCCACCGAATTTTCCTACTGAGCTCTCCTCATATTATTATTCTTGACATCTCTGATTAGCAAATAAATAGTCGCCTAGGCCATCTCTCCTTTGAATACCCTGGATCAGTTGTGGCTGGTCCCCGGCAGGTGGCGACCGAACAGGGACCTCAGGAGGCAATACTCAAAGAGCTGAGCAGACACAAACCACGCAATCAGCAGGCAATAAGCATGGAGCTCAGCAGTGACGAATCATGCTGCTCAACTGGCAATAATCAAGCACGTGACCAGGCAGGAATCACGCAGCTCAGCTGGCAAAGGTCAAGCAGATGAGCCGACAGGAATCACGCAGCTCAGATGGCAATTGTCATGCAGATGAGCCGGCAGGAATCACGCAGCTCAGCAGGCACTGATCACGTGACTCTGCAGGCACTGATCACGTGGCTGATCAAGTCCAGATCACGTGACTGAGCATGCACTGATCACGTGGCTATCATGCACTGATGACGTGACTGCGCATGCACTAATGACGTGGCTGATCAGGCACTGATCACATGGCTCATCATGCACTGATCACGTGTTTATCAGGCAATGATCAGGGACTGACAGGCGCTGATCATGGGACTGTGCACGCACTGATCACGTGGCTATCATGCACTGATCACGTGACTGCGCATGCACTGATGACGTGGCTGTTCCGGCACTGATCACGTGTTTATCAGGCAATGATCAGTTACTGACAGGAGCTGATCAAGGGACTGTGCACGCACTGATCACGAGGCTATCATGCACTGATCACGTGACTGCGCATGCACTGATGACATGGCTGTTCGGGCACTGATCACGTGTTTATCAGGCAGTGATCAGTGACTGACAGGCTCTGATCAGGGGACTGTGCACGCACTGATCAGGTGGCTGATCAGGAACTGACCACCTGACCGCGCATGCAGTGATCACGTGGCGGGTCGTTCACTGATCACGTGTTTATCATACGGGGATCACGTGACTGAGAGGCGCTGATCACGTGACTGTGCCGATAGTGATCACGTGGCTGAACAGGCACTGATATCGAGACTGAGCATGCACTGATCATGTGCCGGGAGCCGGGGAGGCATTCCACTCTGGACAAAGGTCATGAGGAAGGAGGCTCGGCATACGCAAATGCCGGATCGAGCCTCAGGAGTCCACCCGGATATTCTCGAGCATCTCCCCCCCAAAAAAACCAGAGTCTGCCTACTGTATTGCTTTGTGCTCTCACCTCTGATTTCACTGGGGGCTGTCCCCCACCACCATCTCGCTCTTTCTGTCAAAGAGTTAACTTACATCTCCACTTCATAAAGTTCCTTGTCATTCTTCCCTTTAACTTCCAGCTGAGTCTCCATCTGGAGCGCGGAACCCACCACGCTTACTAATTATGCATGGGCTGCTAAGACCCACTCGAGAAGGTGTCTAGGGTGAGGCACCTTTCGCTATTCGAGAGGGCGCCTGCGGCCTATGTAAGTGGTGCAAACTTCTTGTCTTGAAGTTTGATTGGTCTTCCGCGTAAACCAAGCTACTCAGTCTCTTTTCTCCACCAAATTTTCCTACTGAGCTCTCCTCATACTATTATTCTTGACATCTCTGATTAGCAAAGAAATAGTCGCCTAGGCCATCTCTCCTTCGAATACCCTGGATCAGTTGGGGCTGGTCCCTAGCAGGTGGCGACCGAACAGGGACCTCAGGAGGCAATACTCAAAGAGCTGAGCAGACACGAACCACGCAAATCAGCAGGCAATAAGCATGGAGCTCAGCAGTGACGAATCATGCTGCTCAACTGGCAATAATCAAGCACGTGACCAGGCAGGAATCACGCAGCTCAGCTGGCAATTGTCAAGCAGATGAGCCGACAGGAATCACGCAGCTCAGATGGCAATTGTCATGCAGATGAGCCGGCAGGAATCACGCAGCTCAGCAGGCCCTGATCACGTGACTCTGCAGGCACTGATCACGTGGCTGATCAAGTCCAGATCACGTGACTGAGCATGCACTGATCACGTGGCTATCATGCACTGATGACGTGACTGCGCATGCACTGATCACATGGCTCATCATGCACTGATCACGTGTTTATCAGGCAGTGATCTGTGACTGACAGGCGCTCATCACGGGACTGTGCATGCACTGATCAGGTGGCTGATCAGGAACTGACCACCTGACCGCGCATGCAGTGATCACGTGGCTGGTCGTTCACTGATCACGTGTTTATCATACGGTGATCACGTGACTGAGAGGCGCTGATCACGTGACTGTGCCGTCAGTGATCACGTGGCTGAGCAGGCACTGATATCGTGACTGAGCATGCACTGATCATGTGCCGGGAGCCGGGGAGGCATTCCACTCTGGACAAAGGTCATGAGGAAGGAGGCTCGGCATACGCAAATGCGGGATCGAGCCTCAGGAGTCCACCCGGATATTCTCGAGCATCTCCCCCCCAGAAAAACCGGAGTCTGCCTACTGTATTGCTTTGTGCTCTCACCTCTGATTTCACTGGGGGCTGTCCCCCACCACCATCTCGCTCTCTCTGTCAAAGAGGTAACTTACAGCTCCAATTCATAAAGTTCCTTGTCATTCTTCCCTTTAACTTCCAGCTGAGTCTCCATCTGGAGCGCGGAACCCACCACGCTTACTAATTATGCCTGGGCTGCTAAGACCCACTCGAGAAGGTGTCTAGGGTGAGGCACCTTTCGCTATTCGAGAGGGCGCCTGCGGCCTACGTAAGTGGTGCAAACTTCTTGTCTTGAAGTTTGATTGGTCTTCCGCGTAAACGACGCTACTCAGTCTCTTTTCTCCACCGAATTTTCCTACTGAGCTCTCCTAATACTATTATTCTTGACATCTCTGATTAGCATATAAATAGTCGCCTGGGCCATCTCTCCTTCGAATACCCTGGATCAGTTGGGGCCGGTCCCCGGCAGGTGGCGACCGAACAGGGACCTCAGGAGGCAATACTCAAAGAGCTGAGCAGACACGAACCACGCAATCAGCAGGCAATAAGCATGGAGCTCAGCAGTGACGAATCATGCTGCTCAACTGGCAATAATCAAGCACGTGACCAGGCAGGAATCACTCAGCTCAGCTGGCAATTGTCAAGCAGATGAGCCGACAGGAATCACGCAGCTCAGATGGCAATTGTCATGCAGATGAGCTGGCAGGAATCACGCAGCTCAGCAGGCCCTGATCACGTGACTCTGCAGGCACTGATCACGTGGCTGATCAAGTCCGGATCACGTGACTGAGCATGCACTGATCACGTGGCTATCATGCACTGATGACGTGACTGCGCATGCACTGATGACGTGGCTGATCGGGCACTGATCACATGGCTCATCATGCACTGATCACGTGTTTATCAGGCAATGATCAGTGACTGACAGGTGCTGATCATGGGACTGTGCACGCACTGATCACGTGGCTATCATGCACTGATCACGTGACTGCACATGCACTGATGACGTGGCTGTTCGGGCACTGATCACGTGTTTATCAGGCAGTGATCAGTGACTGACAGGCGCTGATCAGGGGACTGTGCACGCACTGATGAGGTGGCTGATCAGGAACTGACCACCTGACCGCGCATGCAGTGATCACGTGGCTGGTCGTTCACTGATCACGTGTTTATCATACGGTGGTCACGTGACTGAGAGGCGCTGATCACGTGGCTGTGCCGTCAGTGATCACGTGGCTGAGCAGGCACTGATATCGTGACTGAGCATGCACTGATCATGTTCCGGGAGTCGGGGAGGCATTCCACTCTGGACAAAAGTCATGAAGAAGGGGGCTCGGCATACGCAAATGCGGGATCGAGCCTCAGGAGTCCACCCGGATATTCTCGAGCATCTCCCCCAAAAAAACCAGAGTCTGCTTAGTGTATTGCTTTGTGCTCTCACCTCTGATTTCACTGGAGGCTGTCCCCCACCACCATCTCGCTCTCTCTGTCAAAGAGTTAACTTACAGCTCCAATTCATAAAATTCCTTGTCATTCTTCCCTTTAACTTCCAGCTGTGTCTCCATCTGGAGCGCGGAACCCACCACGCTTACTAATTATGCCTGGGCTGCTAAGACCCACTCGAGAAGGTGTCTAGGGTGAGGCACCTTTCGCTATTCGAGAGGGCGCCTGCGGCCTACGTAAGTGGTGCAAACTTCTTGTCTTGAAGTTTGATTGGTCTTCCGCTTAACCAAGCTACTCAGTCTCTTTTCTCCACCGAATTTTCCTACTGAGCTCTCCTCATACTATTATTCTTGACATCTCTGATTAGCATATAAAGAGTCGCCTAGGCCATCTCTCCTTCGAATACCCTGGAGCAGTTGGGGCTGGTCCCCGGCAGGTGGCGACCGAACAGGGACCTCAGGAGGCAATACTCAAAGAGCTGAGCAGACACGAACCACGCAATCAGCAGGCAATAAGCATGGAGCTCAGCAGTGACGAATCATGCTGCTCAACTGGCAATAATCAAGCACGTGACCAGGCAGGAATCACGCAGCTCAGCTGGCAATTGTCAAGCAGATGAGCCGACAGGAATCACGCTGCTCAGATGGCAATTGTCATGCAGATGAGCCGGCAGGAATCACGCAGCTCAGCAGGCCCTGATCACGTGACTCTGCAGGCACTGATCACGTGGCTGATCAAGTCCAGATCACGTGACTGAGCATGCACTGATCACGTGGCTATCATGCACTGACGACGTGACTGCGCATGCACTGATGACGTGGCTGATCGGGCACTGATCACATGGCTCATCATGCACTGATCACGTGTTTATCAGGCAATGATCAGTGACTGACAGGCGCTGATCATGGGACTGTGCACGCACTGATCACGTGGCTATCATGCACTGATCACGTGACTGCACATGCACTGATGACGTGGCTGTTCGGGCACTGATCACGTGTTTATCAGGCAGTGATCAGTGACTGACAGGCGCTGATCAGGGGACTGTGCACGCACTGATCAGGTGGCTGATCAGGAACTGACCACCTGACCGCGCATGCAGTGATCACGTGGCTGGTCGTTCACTGATCACGTGTTTATCAGGCAGTGATCAGTGGCTGACAGGCGCTGATCATGGGACTGTGCACGCACTGATCACGTGGCTATCATGCACTGATCACGTGACTGCGCATGCACTGATGACGTGGCTGATCAGGCACTGATCACATGGCTCATCATGCACTGATCACGTGTTTATCAGGCAATGATCATTGGCTGACAGGCGCTGATCATGGGACTGTGCACGCACTGATCATGTGGCTATCATGTACTGATCACGTGACTGCGCATGCACTGATGACGTGGCTGTTCGGGCACTGATCACGTGTTTATCAGGCAGTGATCAGTGACTGACAGGCGCTCATCACGGGACTGTGCATGCACTGATCAGGTGGCTGATCAGGACCTGACCACCTGACCGCGTATGCAGTGATCACGTGGCTGGTCGTTCACTGATCACGTGTTTATCATACGGTGATCACGTGACTGAGAGGCGCTGATCACGTGACTGTGCCGTCAGTGATCACGTGGCTGAGCAGGCACTGATATCGTGACTGAGCATGCACTGATCATGTGCCGGGAGCCGGGGAGGCATTCCACTCTGGACAAAGGTCATGAGGAAGGAGGCTCGGCATTCGTAAATGCGGGATCGAGCCTCAGGAGTCCACCCGGATATTCTCGAGCATCTCCCCCCCAAAAAAACCAGAGTTGCGTACTGTATGGCTTTGTGCTCTCACCTCTGATTTCACTGGGGGCTGTCCCACACCACCATCTCGCTCTCTCTGTCAAAGAGTTAACTTACAGCTCCAATTCATAAAGTTCCTTGTCATTCTTCCCTTTAACTTCCAGCTGAGTCTCCATCTGGAGCGCGGAACCCACCACGCTTACTAAGTATGCCTGGGCTGCTTAGACCCACTCGATAAGGTGTCTAGGGTGAGGCCCCTTTTGCTATTCGAGAGGGCGCCTGCGGCCTACGTAAGTGGTGCAAACTTCTGGTCTTGAAGATTGATTGGTCTTCCGCGTAAACCAAGCTACTCAGCCTCTTTTCTCCACCGAATTTTCCTACTGAGCTCTCCTCATATTATTATTCTTGACACCTCTGATTTGCATATAAATAGTCGCCTAGGCCATCTCTCCTTCGAATACCCTGGATCAGTTGGGGCTGGTCCCCGGCAGGTGGCGACCGAACAGGGACCTCAGGAGGCAATACTCAAAGAGCTGAGCAGACACGAACCACGCAATCAGCAGGCAATAAGCATGGAGCTCAGCAGTGACGAATCATGCTGCTCAACTGGCAATAATCAAGCAGGTGACCAGGCAGGAATCACGCAGCTCAGCTGGCAATTGTCAAGCAGATGAGCCGACAGGAATCACGCAGCTCAGATGGCAATTGTCATCCAGATGAGCCGGCAGGAATCACGCAGCTCAGCAGGCCCTGATCACGTGACTCTGCAGGCACTGATCACGTGGCTGATCAAGTCCAGATCACGTGACTGAGCATGCACTGATCACGTGGCTATCATGCACTGATGACGTGACTGCCCATGCACTGATGACGTGGCTGACCAGGCACTGATCACATGGCTCATCATGCACTGATCACGTGTTTATCAGGCAATGATCAGTGGCTGACAGGCGCTGATCATGGGACTGTGCACGCACTGATCAGGTGGCTGATCAGGAACTGACCACCTGACCGCGCATGCAGTGATCACGTGGCTGGTCGTTCACTGATCACGTGTTTATCATATGGTGATCACGTAACTGAGAGGCGCTGATCATGTGACTGTGCCGTCAGTGATCACGTGGCTGAGCAGGCACTGATATCGTGACTGAGCCTGCACTGATCATGTGCCGGGAGCCGGGGAGGCATTCCACTCTGGACAAAGGTCATGAGGAAGGAGGCTCGGCATACGCAAATGCGGGATCGAGCCTCAGGAGTCCACCCGGATATTCTCGAGCATCTCCCCCCCAAAAACACCAGAGTCTGCCTACTGTATTGCTTTGTGCTCTCACCTCTGATTTCACTGGGGGCTGTCCCCCACCACCATTTCGCTCTCTCTGTCAAAGTGTTAACTTACAGCTCCAATTCATAAAGTTCCTTGTCATTCTTCCCTTTAACTTCCAGCTGAGTCTCCATCTGGAGCGCGGAACCCACCACGCTTTCTAATTATGCCCGGGCTGCTAAGACCCACTCGAGAAGGTGTCTAGGGTGAGGCACCTTTCGCTATTCGAGAGGGCGCCTGCGGCCTACGTAAGTGGTGCCAACTTCTTGTCTTGAAGTTTGATTGGTCTTCCGCGTAAACCAAGCTACTCAGTCTCTTTTCTCCACCGAATTTTCCTACTGAGCTCTCCTCATACTATTATTCTTGACATCTCTGATTAGCATATAAATAGTCGCCTAGGCCATCTCTCCTTCGAATACCCTGGATCAGTTGGGGCTGATCCCCGGCAGGTGCCGACCGAACAGGGACCTCAGGAGGCCATACTCAAAGAGCTGAGCAGACACGAACGACGCAATCAGCAGGCAATAAGCATGGAGCTCAGGAATGACGAATCATGCTTCTCAACTGGCAATAATCAAGCACGTGACCAGGCAGGAATCACGCAGCTCAGCTGGCAATTGTCAAGCAGATGAGCCGACAGGAATCACGCAGCCCAGATGGCAATTGTCATGCAGATGAGCCGGCAGGAATCACGCAGCTCAGCAGGCCCTGATTACGTGACTCTGCAGGCACTGATCACGTGGCTGATCAAGTACAGATCACGTGACTGAGCATGCACTGATCACGTGGCTATCATGCACTGATGACGTGACTGCGCATGCACTGATGACGTGGCTGATCAGGCACTGATCACATGGCTCATCATGCACTGATCACGTGTTTATCAGGAAATGATCAGTGGCTGACAGGCGCTGATCATGGGACTGTGCACGCACTGATCACGTGGCTATCATGCACTGATCACGTGACTGCGCATGCACTGATGACGTGGCTGTTCGGGCACTGATCACGTGTTTATCAGGCAGTGATCAGTGACTGACAGGCGCTGATCAGGGGACTGTGCACGCACTGATCAGGTGGCTGATCAGGAACTGACCACCTGACTGCGCATGCAGTGATCACGTGGCTGGTCGTTCACTGATCACGTGTTTATCAGGCAGTGATCAGTGGCTGACAGGCGCTGATCATGGGACTGTGCACGCACTGATCACGTGGCTATCATGCACTGATCACGTGACTGCGCATGCACTGATGACGTGGCTGATCAGGCACTGATCACATGGCTCATCATGCACTGATCACGTGTTTATCAGGCAATGATCATTGGCTGACCGGCGCTGATCATGGGACTGTGCACGCACTGATCACGTGGCTATCATGTACTGATCACGTGACTGCGCATGCACTGATGACGTGGCTGTTCGGGCACTGATCACGTGTTTATCAGGCAGTGATCAGTGACTGACAGGCGCTCATCACGGGACTGTGCATGCACTGATCAGGTGGCTGATCAGGAACTGACCACCTGACCGCGCATGCAGTGATCACGTGGCTGGTCGTTCACTGATCACGTGTTTATCATACGGTGATCACGTGACTGAGAGGCGCTGATCACGTGACTGTGCCGTCAGTGATCACGTGGCTGAGCAGGCACTGATATCGTGACTGAGCATGCACTGATCATGTGCCGGGAGCCGGGGAGGCATTCCACTCTGGACAAAGGTCATGAGGAAGGAGGCTCGGCATTCCTAAATGCGGGATCGAGCCTCAGGAGTCCACCCGGATATTCTCGAGCATCTCCCCCCAAAAAAACCAGAGTTGCGTACTGTATGGCTTTGTGCTCTCACCTCTGATTTCACTGGGGGCTGTCCCACACCACCATCTCGCTCTCTCTGTCAAAGAGTTAACTTACAGCTCCAATTCATAAAGTTCCTTGTCATTCTTCCCTTTAACTTCCAGCTGAGTCTCCATCTGGAGCGCGGAACCCACCACGCTTACTAATTATGCCTGGGCTGCTAAGACCCACTCGAGAAGGTGTCTAGGGTGAGGCACCTTTTGCTATTCGAGAGGGCGCCTGCGGCCTACGTAAGTGGTGCAAACTTCTGGTCTTGAAGATTGATTGGTCTTCCGCGTAAACCAAGCTACTCAGCCTCTTTTCTCCACCGAATTTTCCTACTGAGCTCTCCTCATATTATTATTCTTGACACCTCTGATTTGCATATAAATAGTCGCCTAGGTCATCTCTCCTTCGAATACCCTGGATCAGTTGGGGCTGGTCCCCGGCAGGTGGCGACCGAACAGGGACCTCAGGAGGCAATACTCAAAGAGCTGAGCAGACACGAACCACGCAATCAGCAGGCAATAAGCATGGAGCTCAGCAGTGACGAATCATGCTGCTCAACTGGCAATAATCAAGCAGGTGACCAGGCAGGAATCACGCAGCTCAGCTGGCAATTGTCAAGCAGATGAGCCGACAGGAATCACGCAGCTCAGATGGCAATTGTCATCCAGATGAGCCGGCAGGAATCACGCAGCTCAGCAGGCCCTGATCACGTGACTCTGCAGGCACTGATCACGTGGCTGATCAAGTACAGATCACGTGACTGAGCATGCACTGATCACGTGGCTATCATGCACTGATGACGTGACTGCCCATGCACTGATGACGTGGCTGACCAGGCACTGATCACATGGCTCATCATGCACTGATCACGTGTTTATCAGGCAATGATCAGTGGCTGACAGGTGCTGATCATGGGACTGTGCACGCACTGATCAGGTGGCTGATCAGGAACTGACCACCTGACCGCGCATGCAGTGATCACGTGGCTGGTCGTTCACTGATCACGTGTTTATCATACGGTGATCACGTGACTGAGAGGCGCTGATCATGTGACTGTGCCGTCAGTGATCACGTGGCTGAGCAGGCACTGATATCGTGACTGAGCCTGCACTGATCATGTGCCGGGAGCCGGGGAGGCATTCCACTCTGGACAAAGGTCATGAGGAAGGAGGCTCGGCATACGCAAATGCGGGATCGAGCCTCAGGAGTCCACCCGGATATTCTCGAGCATCTCCCCCTCAAAAACACCAGAGTCTGCCTACTGTATTGCTTTGTGCTCTCACCTCTGATTTCACTGGGGGCTGTCCCCCACCACCATTTCGCTCTCTCTGTCAAACTGTTAACTTACAGCTCCAATTCATAAAGTTCCTTGTCATTCTTCCCTTTAACTTCCAGCTGAGTCTCCATCTGGAGCGCGGAACCCACCACGCTTTCTAATTATGCCCAGGCTGCTAAGACCCACTCGAGAAGGTGTCTAGGGTGAGGCACCTTTCGCTATTCGAGAGGGCGCTTGCGGCCTACGTAAGTGGTGCCAACTTCTTGTCTTGAAGTTTGATTGGTCTTCTGCGTAAACCAAGCTACTCAGTCTCTTTTCTCCACCGAATTTTCCTACTGAGCTCTCCTCATACTATTATTCTTGACATCTCTGATTAGCATATAAATAGTCGCCTAGGCCATCTCTCCTTCGAATACCCTGGATCAGTTGGGGCTGGTCCCCGGCAGGTGGCGACCGAACAGGGACCTCAGGAGGCGATACTCAAAGAGCTGAGCAGACACCAACCACGCAATCAGCAGGCAATAAGCATGGAGCTCAGGAATGACGAATCATGCTGCTCAACTGGCAATAATCAAGCACGTGACCAGGCAGGAATCACGCAGCTCAGCTGGCAATTGTCAAGCAGATGAGCCGACAGGAATCACGCAGCCCAGATGGCAATTGTCATGCAGATGAGCCGGCAGGAATCACGCAGCTCAGCAGGCCCTGATTACGTGACTCTGCAGGCACTGATCACGTGGCTGATCAAGTACAGATCACGTGACTGAGCATGCACTGATCACGTGGCTATCATGCACTGATGACGTGACTGCGCATGCACTGATGACGTGGCTGATCAGGCACTGATCACATGGCTCATCATGCACTGATCACGTGTTTATCAGGCAATGATCAGTGGCTGACAGGCGCTGATCATGGGACTGTGCACGCACTGATCACGTGGCTATCATGCACTGATCACGTGACTGCGCATGCACTGATGACGTGGCTGTTCGGGCACTGATCACGTGTTTATCAGGCAGTGATCAGTGACTGACAGGCGCTGATCAGGGGACTGTGCACGCACTGATCAGGTGGCTGATCAGGAACTGACCACCTGACTGCGCATGCAGTGATCACGTGGCTGGTCGTTCACTGATCACGTGTTTATCAGGCAGTGATCAGTGGCTGACAGGCGCTGATCATGGGACTGTGCACGCACTGATCACGTGGCTATCATGCACTGATCACGTGACTGCGCATGCACTGATGACGTGGCTGATCAGGCACTGATCACGTGACTGCGCATGCACTGATGACGTGGCTGATCAGGCACTGATCACATGGCTCATCATGCACTGATCACGTGTTTATCAGGCAATGATCAGTGGCTGACAGGCGCTGATCATGGGACTGTGCACGCACTGATCACGTGGCTATCATGCACTGATCACGTGACTGCGCATGCACTGATGACGTGGCTGTTCGGGCACTGATCACGTGTTTATCAGGCAGTGATCAGTGACTGACAGGCGCTCATCACGGGACTGTGCATGCACTGATCAGGTGGCTGATCAGGAACTGACCACCTGACCGCGCATGCAGTGATCACGTGGCTGGTCGTTCACTGATCACGTGTTTATCATACGGTGATCACGTGACTGAGAGGCGCTGATCACGTGACTGTGCCGTCAGTGATCACGTGGCTGAGCAGGCACTGATATCGTGACTGAGCATGCACTGATCATGTGCCGGGAGCCGGGGAGGCATTCCACTCTGGACAAAGGTCATGAGGAAGGAGGCTCGGCATTCCTAAATGCGGGATCGAGCCTCAGGAGTCCACCCGGATATTCTCGAGCATCTCCCCCAAAAAAACCAGAGTTGCGTACTGTATGGCTTTGTGCTCTCACCTCTGATTTCACTGGGGGCTGTCCCACACCACCATCTCGCTCTCTCTGTCAAAGAGTTAACTTACAGCTCCAATTCATAAAGTTCCTTGTCATTCTTCCCTTTAACTTCCAGCTGAGTCTCCATCTGGAGCGCGGAACCCACCACGCTTACTAATTATGCCTGGGCTGCTAAGACCCACTCGAGAAGGTGTCTAGGGTGAGGCACCTTTTGCTATTCGAGAGGGCGCCTGCGGCCTACGTAAGTGGTGCAAACTTCTGGTCTTGAAGATTGATTGGTCTTCCGCGTAAACCAAGCTACTCAGCCTCTTTTCTCCACCGAATTTTCCTACTGAGCTCTCCTCATATTATTATTCTTGACACCTCTGATTTGCATATAAATAGTCGCCTAGGTCATCTCTCCTTCGAATACCCTGGATCAGTTGGGGCTGGTCCCCGGCAGGTGGCGACCGAACAGGGACCTCAGGAGGCAATACTCAAAGAGCTGAGCAGACACGAACCACGCAATCAGCAGGCAATAAGCATGGAGCTCAGCAGTGACGAATCATGCTGCTCAACTGGCAATAATCAAGCAGGTGACCAGGCAGGAATCACGCAGCTCAGCTGGCAATTGTCAAGCAGATGAGCCGACAGGAATCACGCAGCTCAGATGGCAATTGTCATCCAGATGAGCCGGCAGGAATCACGCAGCTCAGCAGGCCCTGATCACGTGACTCTGCAGGCACTGATCACGTGGCTGATCAAGTACAGATCACGTGACTGAGCATGCACTGATCACGTGGCTATCATGCACTGATGACGTGACTGCCCATGCACTGATGACGTGGCTGACCAGGCACTGATCACATGGCTCATCATGCACTGATCACGTGTTTATCAGGCAATGATCAGTGGCTGACAGGCGCTCATCACGGGACTGTGCATGCACTGATCAGGTGGCTGATCAGGAACTGACCACCTGACCGCGCATGCAGTGATCACGTGGCTGGTCGTTCACTGATCACGTGTTTATCATACGGTGATCACGTGACTGAGAGGCGCTGATCACGTGACTGTGCCGTCAGTGATCACGTGGCTGAGCAGGCACTGATATCGTGACTGAGCATGCACTGATCATGTGCCGGGAGCCGGGGAGGCATTCCACTCTGGACAAAGGTCATGAGGAAGGAGGCTCGGCATTCCTAAATGCGGGATCGAGCCTCAGGAGTCCACCCGGATATTCTCGAGCATCTCCCCCCCAAAAAAACCAGAGTTGCGTACTGTATGGCTTTGTGCTCTCACCTCTGATTTCACTGGGGGCTGTCCCACACCACCATCTCGCTCTCTCTGTCAAAGAGTTAACTTACAGCTCCAATTCATAAAGTTCCTTGTCATTCTTCCCTTTAACTTCCAGCTGAGTCTCCATCTGGAGCGCGGAACCCACCACGCTTACTAATTATGCCTGGGCTGCTAAGACCCACTCGAGAAGGTGTCTAGGGTGAGGCACCTTTTGCTATTCGAGAGGGCGCCTGCGGCCTACGTAAGTGGTGCAAACTTCTGGTCTTGAAGATTGATTGGTCTTCCGCGTAAACCAAGCTACTCAGCCTCTTTTCTCCACCGAATTTTCCTACTGAGCTCTCCTCATATTATTATTCTTGACACCTCTGATTTGCATATAAATAGTCGCCTAGGTCATCTCTCCTTCGAATACCCTGGATCAGTTGGGGCTGGTCCCCGGCAGGTGGCGACCGAACAGGGACCTCAGGAGGCAATACTCAAAGAGCTGAGCAGACACGAACCACGCAATCAGCAGGCAATAAGCATGGAGCTCAGCAGTGACGAATCATGCTGCTCAACTGGCAATAATCAAGCAGGTGACCAGGCAGGAATCACGCAGCTCAGCTGGCAATTGTCAAGCAGATGAGCCGACAGGAATCACGCAGCTCAGATGGCAATTGTCATCCAGATGAGCCGGCAGGAATCACGCAGCTCAGCAGGCCCTGATCACGTGACTCTGCAGGCACTGATCACGTGGCTGATCAAGTACAGATCACGTGACTGAGCATGCACTGATCACGTGGCTATCATGCACTGATGACGTGACTGCCCATGCACTGATGACGTGGCTGACCAGGCACTGATCACATGGCTCATCATGCACTGATCACGTGTTTATCAGGCAATGATCAGTGGCTGACAGGCGCTGATCATGGGACTGTGCACGCACTGATCAGGTGGCTGATCAGGAACTGACCACCTGACCGCGCATGCAGTGATCACGTGGCTGGTCGTTCACTGATCACGTGTTTATCATACGGTGATCACGTGACTGAGAGGCGCTGATCATGTGACTGTGCCGTCAGTGATCACGTGGCTGAGCAGGCACTGATATCGTGACTGAGCCTGCACTGATCATGTGCCGGGAGCCGGGGAGGCATTCCACTCTGGACAAAGGTCATGAGGAAGGAGGCTCGGCATACGCAAATGCGGGATCGAGCCTCAGGAGTCCACCCGGATATTCTCGAGCATCTCCCCCTCAAAAACACCAGAGTCTGCCTACTGTATTGCTTTGTGCTCTCACCTCTGATTTCACTGGGGGCTGTCCCCCACCACCATTTCGCTCTCTCTGTCAAACTGTTAACTTACAGCTCCAATTCATAAAGTTCCTTGTCATTCTTCCCTTTAACTTCCAGCTGAGTCTCCATCTGGAGCGCGGAACCCACCACGCTTTCTAATTATGCCCAGGCTGCTAAGACCCACTCGAGAAGGTGTCTAGGGTGAGGCACCTTTCGCTATTCGAGAGGGCGCTTGCGGCCTACGTAAGTGGTGCCAACTTCTTGTCTTGAAGTTTGATTGGTCTTCTGCGTAAACCAAGCTACTCAGTCTCTTTTCTCCACCGAATTTTCCTACTGAGCTCTCCTCATACTATTATTCTTGACATCTCTGATTAGCATATAAATAGTCGCCTAGGCCATCTCTCCTTCGAATACCCTGGATCAGTTGGGGCTGGTCCCCGGCAGGTGGCGACCGAACAGGGACCTCAGGAGGCGATACTCAAAGAGCTGAGCAGACACCAACCACGCAATCAGCAGGCAATAAGCATGGAGCTCAGGAATGACGAATCATGCTGCTCAACTGGCAATAATCAAGCACGTGACCAGGCAGGAATCACGCAGCTCAGCTGGCAATTGTCAAGCAGATGAGCCGACAGGAATCACGCAGCCCAGATGGCAATTGTCATGCAGATGAGCCGGCAGGAATCACGCAGCTCAGCAGGCCCTGATTACGTGACTCTGCAGGCACTGATCACCTGGCTGATCAAGTACAGATCACGTGACTGAGCATGCACTGATCACGTGGCTATCATGCACTGATGACGTGACTGCGCATGCACTGATGACGTGGCTGATCAGGCACTGATCACATGGCTCATCATGCACTGATCACGTGTTTATCAGGCAATGATCAGTGGCTGACAGGCGCTGATCATGGGACTGTGCACGCACTGATCACGTGGCTATCATGCACTGATCACGTGACTGCGCATGCACTGATGACGTGGCTGTTCGGGCACTGATCACGTGTTTATCAGGCAGTGATCAGTGACTGACAGGCGCTGATCAGGGGACTGTGCACTCACTGATCAGGTGGCTGATCAGGAACTGACCACCTGACTGCGCATGCAGTGATCACGTGGCTGGTCGTTCACTGATCACGTATTTATCAGGCAGTGATCAGTGGCTGACAGGCGCTGATCAGGGGACTGTGCACGCACTGATCACGTGGCTGATCATGCACTGATCACGTGACTGCGCATGCACTGATGACGTGGCTGATCAGGCACTGATCACATGGCTCATCATGCACTGATCACGTGTTTATCAGGCAATGATCATTGGCTGACAGGCGCTGATCATGGGACTGTGCACGCACTGATCACGTGGCTATCATGTACTGATCACGTGACTGCGCATGCACTGATGACGTGGCTGTTCGGGCACTGATCACGTGTTTATCAGGCAGTGATCAGTGACTGACAGGCGCTCATCACGGGACTGTGCATGCACTGATCAGGTGGCTGATCAGGAACTGACCACCTGACCGCGCATGCAGTGATCACGTGGCTGGTCGTTCACTGATCATGTGTTTATCATACGGTGATCACGTGACTGAGAGGCGCTGATCACGTGACTGTGCCGTCAGTGATCACGTGGCTGAGCAGGCACTGATATCGTGACTGAGCATGCACTGATCATGTGCCGGGAGCCGGGGAGGCATTCCACTCTGGACAAAGGTCATGAGGAAGGAGGCTCGGCATTCCTAAATGCGGGATCGAGCCTCAGGAGTCCACCCGGATATTCTCGAGCATCTCCCCCCCAAAAAAACCAGAGTTGCGTACTGTATGGCTTTGTGCTCTCACCTCTGATTTCACTGGGGGCTGTCCCACACCACCATCTCGCTCTCTCTGTCAAAGAGTTAACTTACAGCTCCAATTCATAAAGTTCCTTGTCATTCTTCCCTTTAACTTCCAGCTGAGTCTCCATCTGGAGCGCGGAACCCACCACGCTTACTAATTATGCCTGGGCTGCTAAGACCCACTCGAGAAGGTGTCTAGGGTGAGGCACCTTTTGCTATTCGAGAGGGCGCCTGCGGCCTACGTAAGTGGTGCAAACTTCTGGTCTTGAAGATTGATTGGTCTTCCGCGTAAACCAAGCTACTCAGCCTCTTTTCTCCACCGAATTTTCCTACTGAGCTCTCCTCATATTATTATTCTTGACACCTCTGATTTGCATATAAATAGTCGCCTAGGTCATCTCTCCTTCGAATACCCTGGATCAGTTGGGGCTGGTCCCCGGCAGGTGGCGACCGAACAGGGACCTCAGGAGGCAATACTCAAAGAGCTGAGCAGACACGAACCACGCAATCAGCAGGCAATAAGCATGGAGCTCAGCAGTGACGAATCATGCTGCTCAACTGGCAATAATCAAGCAGGTGACCAGGCAGGAATCACGCAGCTCAGCTGGCAATTGTCAAGCAGATGAGCCGACAGGAATCACGCAGCTCAGATGGCAATTGTCATCCAGATGAGCCGGCAGGAATCACGCAGCTCAGCAGGCCCTGATCACGTGACTCTGCAGGCACTGATCACGTGGCTGATCAAGTACAGATCACGTGACTGAGCATGCACTGATCACGTGGCTATCATGCACTGATGACGTGACTGCCCATGCACTGATGACGTGGCTGACCAGGCACTGATCACATGGCTCATCATGCACTGATCACGTGTTTATCAGGCAATGATCAGTGGCTGACAGGCGCTGATCATGGGACTGTGCACGCACTGATCAGGTGGCTGATCAGGAACTGACCACCTGACCGCGCATGCAGTGATCACGTGGCTGGTCGTTCACTGATCACGTGTTTATCATACGGTGATCACGTGACTGAGAGGCGCTGATCATGTGACTGTGCCGTCAGTGATCACGTGGCTGAGCAGGCACTGATATCGTGACTGAGCCTGCACTGATCATGTGCCGGGAGCCGGGGAGGCATTCCACTCTGGACAAAGGTCATGAGGAAGGAGGCTCGGCATACGCAAATGCGGGATCGAGCCTCAGGAGTCCACCCGGATATTCTCGAGCATCTCCCCCTCAAAAACACCAGAGTCTGCCTACTGTATTGCTTTGTGCTCTCACCTCTGATTTCACTGGGGGCTGTCCCCCACCACCATTTCGCTCTCTCTGTCAAACTGTTAACTTACAGCTCCAATTCATAAAGTTCCTTGTCATTCTTCCCTTTAACTTCCAGCTGAGTCTCCATCTGGAGCGCGGAACCCACCACGCTTTCTAATTATGCCCGGGCTGCTAAGACCCACTCGAGAAGGTGTCTAGGGTGAGGCACCTTTCGCTATTCGAGAGGGCGCTTGCGGCCTACGTAAGTGGTGCCAACTTCTTGTCTTGAAGTTTGATTGGTCTTCTGCGTAAACCAAGCTACTCAGTCTCTTTTCTCCACCGAATTTTCCTACTGAGCTCTCCTCATACTATTATTCTTGACATCTCTGATTAGCATATAAATAGTCGCCTAGGCCATCTCTCCTTCGAATACCCTGGATCAGTTGGGGCTGGTCCCCGGCAGGTGGCGACCGAACAGGGACCTCAGGAGGCGATACTCAAAGAGCTGAGCAGACACCAACCACGCAATCAGCAGGCAATAAGCATGGAGCTCAGGAATGACGAATCATGCTGCTCAACTGGCAATAATCAAGCACGTGACCAGGCAGGAATCACGCAGCTCAGCTGGCAATTGTCAAGCAGATGAGCCGACAGGAATCACGCAGCCCAGATGGCAATTGTCATGCAGATGAGCCGGCAGGAATCACGCAGCTCAGCAGGCCCTGATTACGTGACTCTGCAGGCACTGATCACGTGGCTGATCAAGTACAGATCACGTGACTGAGCATGCACTGATCACGTGGCTATCATGCACTGATGACGTGACTGCGCATGCACTGATGACGTGGCTGATCAGGCACTGATCACATGGCTCATCATGCACTGATCACGTGTTTATCAGGCAATGATCAGTGGCTGACAGGCGCTGATCATGGGACTGTGCACGCAATGATCACGTGGCTATCATGCACTGATCACGTGACTGTGCATGCACTGATGACGTGGCTGTTCGGGCACTGATCACGTGTTTATCAGGCAGTGATCAGTGACTGACAGGTGCTGATCAGGGGACTGTGCACGCATTGATCAGGTGGCTGATCAGGAACTGACCACCTGACTGCGCATGCAGTGATCACGTGGCTGGTCGTTCACTGATCACGTATTTATCAGGCAGTGATCAGTGGCTGACAGGCGCTGATCATGGGACTGTGCACGCACTGATCACGTGACTATCATGCACTGATCACGTGACTGCGCATGCACTGATGACGTGGCTGATCAGGCACTGATCACATGGCTCATCATGCACTGATCACGTGTTTATCAGGCAATGATCATTGGCTGACAGGCGCTGATCATGGGACTGTGCACGCACTGATCACGTGGCTATCATGTACTGATCACGTGACTGCGCATGCACTGATGACGTGGCTGTTCGGGCACTGATCACGTGTTTATCAGGCAGTGATCAGTGACTGACAGGCGCTCATCACGGGACTGTGCATGCACTGATCAGGTGGCTGATCAGGAACTGACCACCTGACCGCGCATGCAGTGATCACGTGGCTGGTCGTTCACTGATCACGTGTTTATCATACGGTGATCACGTGACTGAGAGGCGCTGATCACGTGACTGTGCCGTCAGTGATCACGTGGCTGAGCAGGCACTGATATCGTGACTGAGCATGCACTGATCATGTGCCGGGAGCCGGGGAGGCATTCCACTCTGGACAAAGGTCATGAGGAAGGAGGCTCGGCATTCGCAAATGCGGGATCGAGCCTCAGGAGTCCACCCGGATATTCTCGAGCATCTCCCCCCCAAAAAAACCAGAGTTGCGTACTGTATGGCTTTGTGCTCTCACCTCTGATTTCACTGGGGGCTGTCCCACACCACCATCTCGCTCTCTCTGTCAAAGAGTTAACTTACAGCTCCAATTCATAAAGTTCCTTGTCATTCTTCCCTTTAACTTCCAGCTGAGTCTCCATCTGGAGCGCGGAACCCACCACGCTTACTAGTTATGCCTGGGCTGCTAAGACCCACTCGATAAGGTGTCTAGGGTGAGGCACCTTTTGCTATTCGAGAGGGCGCCTGCGGCCTACGTAAGTGGTGCAAACTTCTGGTCTTGAAGTTTGATTGGTCTTCCGCGTAAACCAAGCTACTCAGCCTCTTTTCTCCACCGAATTTTCCTACTGAGCTCTCCTCATATTATTATTCTTGACACCTCTGATTTGCATATAAATAGTCGCCTAGGCCATCTCTCCTTCGAATACCCTGGATCAGTTGGGGCTGGTCCCCGGCAGGTGACGACCGAACAGGGACCTCAGGAGGCAATACTCAAAGAGCTGAGCAGACACGAACCAGGCAATCAGCAGGCAATAAGCATGGAGCTCAGCAGTGACGAATCATGCTGCTCAACTGGCAATAATCAAGCAGGTGACCAGGCAGGAATCACGCAGCTCAGCTGGCAATTGTCAAGCAGATGAGCCGACAGGAATCACGCAGCTCAGATGGCAATTGTCATCCAGATGAGCCGGTAGGAATCACGCAGCTCAGCAGGCCCTTATCACGTGACTCTGCAGGCACTGATCACGTGGCTGATCAAGTACAGATCACGTGACTGAGCATGCACTGATCACGTGGCTATCATGCACTGATGACGTGACTGCCCATGCACTGATGACGTGGCTGACCAGGCACTGATCACATGGCTCATCATGCACAGATCACGTGTTTATCAGGCAATGATCAGTGGCTGACAGGCGCTGATCATGGGACTGTGCACGCACTGATCAGGTGGCTGATCAGGAACTGACCACCTGACCGCGCATGCAGTGATCACGTGGCTGGTCGTTCACTGATCACGTGTTTATCATACGGTGATCACGTGACTGAGAGGCGCTGATCATGTGACTGTGCCGTCAGTGATCACGTGGCTGAGCAGGCACTGATATCGTGACTGAGCCTGCACTGATCATGTGCCGGGAGCCGGGGAGGCATTCCACTCTGGACAAAGGTCATGAGGAAGGAGGCTCGGCATACGCAAATGCGGGATCGAGCCTCAGGAGTCCACCCGGATATTCTCGAGCATCTCCCCCCCAAAAACACCAGAGTCTGCCTACTGTATTGCTTTGTGCTCTCACCTCTGATTTCACTGGGGGCTGTCCCCCACCACCATTTCGCTCTCTCTGTCAAAGTGTTAACTTACAGCTCCAATTCATAAAGTTCCTTGTCATTCTTCCCTTTACCTTCCAGCTGAGTCTCCATCTGGAGCGCGGAACCCACCACGCTTTCTAATTATGCCCGGGCTGCTAAGACCCACTCGAGAAGGTGTCTAGGGTGAGGCACCTTTCGCTATTCGAGAGGGCGCCTGCGGCCTACGTAAGTGGTGCCAACTTCTTGTCTTGAAGTTTGATTGGTCTTCCGCGTAAACCAAGCTACTCAGTCTCTTTTCTCCACCGAATTTTCCTACTGAGCTCTCCTCATACTATTATTCTTGACACCTCTGATTAGCATATAAATAGTCGCCTAGGCCATCTCTCCTTCGAACACCCTGGATCAGTTGGGGCTGGTCCCCGGCAGGTGGCGACCGAACAGGGACCTCAGGAGGCAATACTCAAAGAGCTGAGCAGACACGAACCACGCAATCAGCAGGCAATAAGCATGGAGCTCAGCAGTGACGAATCATGCTGCTCAACTGGCAATAATCAAGCTTGTGACCAGGCAGGAATCACGCAGCTCAGCTGGCAATTGTCAAGCAAATGAGCTGACAGGAATCACGCAGCTCAGATGGCAATTGTCATGCAGATAAGCCGGCAGGAATCACGCAGCTCAGCAGGCCCTGATCACGTGACTCTGCAGGCACTGATCACGTGGCTGATCAAGTACATATCACGTGACTGAGCATGCACTGATCACGTGGCTATCATGCACTGATCACGTGACTGCGCATGCACTGATGACGTGGCTGATCGGGCACTGATCACATGGCTCATCATGCACTGATCACGTGTTTATCAGGCAATGATCAGTGACTGACAGGCGCTAATCATGGGACTGTGCACGCACTGATCACGTGGCTATCATGCTCTCATCACGTGACTGCGCATGCACTGATGACGTGGCTGTTCGGGCACTGATCACGTGTTTATCAGGCAGTGATCAGTGGCTGACAGGCGCTGATCATGGGACTGTGCACGCACTGATCACGTGGCTATCATGCACTGATCACGTGACTGCGCATGCACTGATGACGTGGCTGATCAGGCACTGATCACATGGCTCATCATGCACTGATCACGTGTTTATCACGCAATGGTCACTGGCTGACAGGCGCTGATCATGGGACTGTGCACGCACTGATCACGTGGCTATCATGCACTGATCACGTGACTGCGCATGCACTGATGACGTGGCTGTTCGGGCACTGAACACG
Organism: Bos javanicus; assembly: GCF_032452875.1. Classification (NCBI taxonomy): domain Eukaryota; kingdom Metazoa; phylum Chordata; class Mammalia; order Artiodactyla; family Bovidae; genus Bos; species Bos javanicus. The sequence continues at coordinate 97,369 of NW_026893760.1, forward strand.
TGTTTATCAGGCAGTGATCAGTGACTGACAGGCGCTGATCAGGGGACTGTGCATGCACTGATCAGGTGGCTGATCAGGAACTGACCAAACGACCGCGCATGCGGTGATCACGTGGCTGGTCGTTCACTGATCACGTGTTTATCATTCGGTGATCACGTGACTGAGAGGCGCTGATCACGTGACTGTGCCGTCAGTGATCACGTGGCTGAGCAGGCACTGATATCGTGACTGAGCATGCACTGATCATGTGCCGGGAGCCGGGGAGGCATTCCACTCTGGACAAAGGTCATGAGGAAGGAGGCTCGGCATACGCAAATGCGGGATCGAGCCTTAGGAGTCCACCCGGATATTCTCGAGCATCTCCCCCCCCAAAAAAACCAGAGTCTGCCTACTGTATGGCTTTGTGCTCTCACCTCTGATTTCACTGGGGGCTGTCCCCCACCACCATCTCGCTCTCTCTGTCAAAGAGTTAACTTACAGCTCCAATTCATAAAGTTCCTTGTCATTCTTCCCTTTAACTTCCAGCTGAGTCTCCATCTGGAGCGCGGAACCCACCACGCTTTCTAATTATGCCCGGGCTGCTAAGACCCACTCGAGAAGGTGTCTAGGGTGAGGCACCTTTCGCTATTCGAGAGGGCGCCTGTGGCCTACGTAAGTGGTGCCAACTTCTTGTCTTGAAGTTTGATTGGTCTTCCGCGTAAACCAAGCTACTCAGTCTCTTTTCTCCACCGAATTTTCCTACTGAGCTCTCCTCATACTATTATTCTTGACACCTCTGATTAGCATATAAATAGTCGCCTAGGCCATCTCTCCTTCGAACACCCTGGATCAGTTGGGGCTGGTCCCCGGCAGGTGGCGACCGAACAGGGACCTCAGGAGGCAATTCTCAAAGAGCTGGGCAGACACGAACCACGCAATCAGCAGGCAATAAGCATGGAGCTCAGCAGTGACGAATCATGCTGCTCAACTGGCAATAATCAAGCTCGTGACCAGGCAGGAATCACGCAGCTCAGCTGGCAATTGTCAAGCAGATGAGCCGACAGGAATCACGCACCTCAAATGGCAATTGTCATGCAGATGAGCCGGCAGGAATCACGCAGCTCAGCAGGCCCTGATCACGTGACTCTGGAGGCACTGATCACGTGGCTGATCAAGTACAGATCACGTGACTGAGCATGCACTGATCCCGTGGCTATCATGCACTGATCACGTGGCTATCATGCACTGATCACGTGACTGCGCATGCACTGATGACGTTGCTGTTCCGGCAGTGATCACGTGTTTATCAGGCAATTATCAGTGACGGACAGGCGCTGATCACGTGACTGAGCATGCACTGATCACGTGGCTATCATGTACTGATGACGTGACTGCGCATGCACTGATGACGTGGCTGATCAGACACTGATCACACGGCTCATCATGCACTGATCACGTGTTTATCAGGCAATGATCTGTGGCTGACAGGCGCTGATCATGGGACTGTGCACGCACTGATCACGTGGCTATCATGCTCTCATCACGTGACTGCGCATGCACTGATGACGTGGCTGTTCGGGCACTGATCACGTGTTTATCAGGCAATGATCAGTGGCTGACAGGCGCTGATCATGGGACTGTGCACGCACTGATCACGTGGCTATCATGCTCTCATCAGGTGACTGCGCATGCACTGATGACGTGGCTGTTCGGGCACTGATCACGTGTTTATCAGGCAGTGATCAGTGACTGACAGGCGCTGATCAGGGGACTGTGCACGCACTGATCAGGTGGCTGATCAGGAACTGACCACCTGACTGCGCATGCAGTGATCACGTGGCTGGTCGTTCACTGATCACGTGTTTATCAGGCAGTGATCAGTGGCTGACAGGCGCTGATCATGGGACTGTGCACGCACTGATCACGTGGCTATCATGCACTGATCACGTGACTGCGCATGCACTGATGACGTGGCTGATCAGGCACTGATCACATGGCTCATCATGCACTGATCACGTGTTTATCAGGCAATGATCATTGGCTGACAGGCGCTGATCATGGGACTGTGCACGCACTGATCACGTGGCTATCATGTACTGATCACGTGACTGCGCATGCACTGATGAGGTGGCTGTTCGGGCACTGATCACGTGTTTATCAGGCAGTGATCAGTGACTGACAGGCGCTCATCACGGGACTGTGCATGCACTGATCAGGTGGCTGATCAGGAACTGACCACCTGACCGCGCATGCAGTGATCACGTGGCTGGTCGTTCACTGATCACGTGTTTATCATACGGTGATCACGTGACTGAGAGGCGCTGATCATGTGACTGTGCCGTCAGTGATCACGTGGCTGAGCAGGCACTGATATCGTGAATGAGCCTGCACTGATCATGTGCCGGGAGCCGGGGAGGCATTCCACTCTGGACAAAGGTCATGAGGAAGGAGGCTCGGCATACGCAAATGCGGGATCGAGCCTCAGGAGTCCACCCGGATATTCTCGAGCATCTCCCCCCCAAAAACACCAGAGTCTGCCTACTGTATTGCTTTGTGCTCTCACCTCTGATTTCACTGGGGGCTGTCCCCCACCACCATTTCGCTCTCTCTGTCAAAGTGTTAACTTACAGCTCCAATTCATAAAGTTCCTTGTCATTCTTCCCTTTACCTTCCAGCTGAGTCTCCATCTGGAGCGCGGAACCCACCACGCTTTCTAATTATGCCCGGGCTGCTAAGACCCACTCGAGAAGGTGTCTAGGGTGAGGCACCTTTCGCTATTCGAGAGGGCGCCTGCGGCCTACGTAAGTGGTGCCAACTTCTTGTCTTGAAGTTTGATTGGTCTTCCGCGTAAACCAAGCTACTCAGCCTCTTTTCTCCACCGAATTTTCCTACTGAGCTCTCCTCATACTATTATTCTTGACACCTCTGATTAGCATATAAATAGTCGCCTAGGCCATCTCTCCTTCGAACACCCTGGATCAGTTGGGGCTGGTCCCCGGCAGGTGGCGACCGAACAGGGACCTCAGGAGGCAATACTCAAAGAGCTGAGCAGACACGAACCACGCAATCAGCAGGCAATAAGCATGGAGCTCAGCAGTGACGAATCATGCTGCTCAACTGGCAATAATCAAGCTTGTGACCAGGCAGGAATCACGCAGCTCAGCTGGCAATTGTCAAGCAAATGAGCTGACAGGAATCACGCAGCTCAGATGGCAATTGTCATGCAGATAAGCCGGCAGGAATCACGCAGCTCAGCAGGCCCTGATCACGTGACTCTGCAGGCACTGATCACGTGGCTGATCAAGTACATATCACGTGACTGAGCATGCACTGATCACGTGGCTATCATGCACTGATGACGTGACTGCGCATGCACTGATGACGTGGCTGATCAGGCACTGATCACATGGCTCATCATGCACTGATCACGTGTTTATCAGGCAATGATCAGTGACTGACAGGCGCTTATCATGGGACTGTGCACGCACTGATCACGTGGCTATCATGCTCTCATCATGTGACTGCGCATGCACTGATGACGTGGCTGTTCGGGCACTGATCACGTGTTTATCAGGCAATGATCAGTGGCTGACAGGCGCTGATCATGGGACTGTGCACGCACTGATCACGTGGCTATCATGCTCTCATCACGTGACTGCGCATGCACTGATGACGTGGCTGTTCGGGCACTGATCACGTGTTTATCAGGCAGTGATCAGTGACTGACAGGCGCTGATCAGGGGACTGTGCACGCACTGATCAGGTGGCTGATCAGGAACTGACCACCTGACTGCGCATGCAGTGATCACGTGGCTGGTCGTTCACTGATCACGTGTTTATCAGGCAGTGATCAGTGGCTGACAGGCGCTGATCATGGGACTGTGCACGCACTGATCACGTGGCTATCATGCACTGATCACGTGACTGCGCATGCACTGATGACGTGGCTGATCAGGCACTGATCACATGGCTCATCATGCACTGATCACGTGTTTATCAGGCAATGATCATTGGCTGACAGGCGCTGATCATGGGACTGTGCACGCACTGATCACGTGGCTATCATGTACTGATCACGTGACTGCGCATGCACTGATGACGTGGCTGTTCGGGCACTGATCACGTGTTTATCAGGCAGTGATCAGTGACTGACAGGCGCTCATCACGGGACTGTGCATGCACTGATCAGGTGGCTGATCAGGAACTGACCACCTGACCGCGCATGCAGTGATCACGTGGCTGGTCGTTCACTGATCACGTGTTTATCATACGGTGATTACGTGACTGAGAGGCGCTGATCATGTGACTGTGCCGTCAGTGATCACGTGGCTGAGCAGGCACTGATATCGTGACTGAGCCTGCACTGATCATGTGCCGGGAGCCGGGGAGGCATTCCACTCTGGACAAAGGTCATGAGGAAGGAGGCTCGGCATACGCAAATGCGGGATCGAGCCTCAGGAGTCCACCCGGATATTCTCGAGCATCTCCCCCCCAAAAACACCAGAGTCTGCCTACTGTATTGCTTTGTGCTCTCACCTCTGATTTCACTGGGGGCTGTCCCCCACCACCATTTCGCTCTCTCTGTCAAAGTGTTAACTTACAGCTCCAATTCATAAAGTTCCTTGTCATTCTTCCCTTTACCTTCCACCTGAGTCTCCATCTGGAGCGCGGAACCCACCACGCTTTCTAATTATGCCCGGGCTGCTAAGACCCACTCGAGAAGGTGTCTAGGGTGAGGCACCTTTCGCTATTCGAGAGGGCGCCTGCGGCCTACGTAAGTGGTGCCAACTTCTTGTCTTGAAGTTTGATTGGTCTTCCGCGTAAACCAAGCTACTCAGTCTCTTTTCTCCACCGAATTTTCCTACTGAGCTCTCCTCATACTATTATTCTTGACACCTCTGATTAGCATATAAATAGTCGCCTAGGCCATCTCTCCTTCGAACACCCTGGATCAGTTGGGGCTGGTCCCCGGCAGGTGGCGACCGAACAGGGACCTCAGGAGGCAATACTCAAAGAGCTGAGCAGACACGAACCACGCAATCAGCAGGCAATAAGCATGGAGCTCAGCAGTGACGAATCATGCTGCTCAACTGGCAATAATCAAGCTTGTGACCAGGCAGGAATCACGCAGCTCAGCTGGCAATTGTCAAGCAAATGAGCTGACAGGAATCACGCAGCTCAGATGGCAATTGTCATGCAGATAAGCCGGCAGGAATCACGCAGCTCAGCAGGCCCTGATCACGTGACTCTGCAGGCACTGATCACGTGGCTGATCAAGTACATATCACGTGACTGAGCATGCACTGATCACGTGGCTATCATGCACTGATGACGTGACTGTGCATGCACTGATGACGTGGCTGATCAGGCACTGATCACATGGCTCATCATGCACTGATCACGTGTTTATCAGGCAATGATCAGTGACTGACAGGCGCTTATCATGGGACTGTGCACGCACTGATCACATGGCTATCATGCTCTCATCACGTGACTACGCATGCACTGATGACGTGGCTGTTCGGGCACTGATCACGTGTTTATCAGGCAGTGATCAGTGGCTGACAGGCGCTGATCATGGGACTGTGCACGCACTGATCACGTGGCTATCATGCACTGATCACGTGACTGCGCATGCACTGATGACGTGGCTGATCAGGCACTGATCACATGGCTCATCATGCACTGATCACGTGTTTATCACGCAATGGTCACTGGCTGACAGGCGCTGATCATGGGACTGTGCACGCACTGATCACGTGGCTATCATGCACTGATCACGTGACTGCGCATGCACTGATGACGTGGCTGTTCGGGCACTGAACACGTGTTTATCAGGCAGTGATCAGTGACTGACAGGCGCTGATCAGGGGACTGTGCATGCACTGATCAGGTGGCTGATCAGGAACTGACCAAACGACCGCGCATGCAGTGATCACGTGGCTGGTCGTTCACTGATCACGTGTTTATCATACGGTGATCACGTGACTGAGAGGCGCTGATCACGTGACTGTGCCGTCAGTGATCACGTGGCTGAGCAGGCACTGATATCGTGACTGAGCATGCACTGATCATGTGCCGGGAGCCGGGGATGCATTCCACTCTGGACAAAGGTCATGAGGAAGGAGGCTCGGCATACTCAAATGCGGGATCGAGCTTCAGGAGTCCACCCGGATATTCTCGAGCATCTCCCCCCCCAAAAAAACCAGAGTCTGCCTACTGTATTGCTTTGTGCTCTCACCTCTGATTTCACTGGGGGCTGTCCCCCACCACCATCTCGCTCTCTCTGTCAAAGAGTTAACTTACAGCTCCAATTCATAAAGTTCCTTGTCATTCTTCCCTTTAACTTCCAGCTGAGTCTCCATCTGGAGCGCGGAACCCACCACGCTTTCTAATTATGCCCGGGCTGCTAAGACCCACTCGAGAAGGTGTCTAGGGTGAGGCACCTTTCGCTATTCGAGAGGGCGCCTGCGGCCTACGTAAGTGGTGCCAACTTCTTGTCTTGAAGTTTGATTGGTCTTCCGCGTAAACCAAGCTACTCAGTCTCTTTTCTCCACCGAATTTTCCTACTGAGCTCTCCTCATACTATTATTCTTGACACCTCTGATTAGCATATAAATAGTCGCCTAGGCCATCTCTCCTTCGAACACCCTGGATCAGTTGGGGCTGGTCCCCGGCAGGTGGCGACCGAACAGGGACCTCAGGAGGCAATTCTCAAAGAGCTGAGCAGACACGAACCACGCAATCAGCAGGCAATAAGCATGGAGCTCAGCAGTGACGAATCATGCTGCTCAACTGGCAATAATCAAGCTCGTGACCAGGCAGGAATCACGCAGCTCAGCTGGCAATTGTCAAGCAGATGAGCCGACAGGAATCACGCACCTCAGATGGCAATTGTCATGCAGATGAGCCGGCAGGAATCACGCAGCTTAGCAGGCCCTGATCACGTGACTCTGGAGGCACTGATCACGTGGCTGATCAAGTACAGATCACGTGACTGAGCATGCACTGATCCCGTGGCTATCATGCACTGATCACGTGGCTATCATGCACTGATCACGTGACGGCGCATGCACTGATGACGTTGCTGTTCCGGCAGTGATCACGTGTTTATCAGGCAATTATCAGTGACTGACAGGCGCTGATCACGTGACTGAGCATGCACTGATCACGTGGCTATCATGTACTGATGACGTGACTGCGCATGCACTGATGACGTGGCTGATCAGACACTGATCACACGGCTCATCATGCACTGATCACGTGTTTATCAGGCAATGATCAGTGGCTGACAGGCGCTGATCATGGGACTGTGCACGCACTGATCACGTGGCTATCATGCACTGATCACGTGACTGCGCATGCACTGATGACGTGGCTGTTCGGGCACTGATCACGTGTTTATCAGGCAGTGATCAGTGGCTGACAGGCGCTGATCATGGGACTGTGCACGCACTGATCACGTGGCTATCATGCACTGATCCCGTGACTGCGCATGCACTGATGACGTGGCTGATCAGGCACTGATCACATGGCTCATCATGCACTGATCACGTGTTTATCAGGCAATGATCATTGGCTGACAGGCGCTGATCATGGGACTGTGCACGAACTGATCACGTGGCTATCATGCACTGATCACGTGACTGCGCATGCACTGATGACGTGGCTGTTCGGGCACTGATCACGTGTTTATCAGGCAGTGATCAGTGACTGACAGGCGCTCATCACGGGACTGTGCATGCACTGATCAGGTGGCTGATCAGGAACTGACCAAACGACCGCGCATGCAGTGATCACGTGGCTGGTCGTTCACTGATCACGTGTTTATCATACGGTGATCACGTGACTGAGAGGCGCTGATCACGTGACTGTGCCGTCAGTGATCACGTGGCTGAGCAGGCACTGATATCGTGACTGAGCATGCACTGATCATGTGCCGGGAGCCGGGGAGGCATTCCACTCTGGACAAAGGTCATGAGGAAGGAGGCTGGGCATTCGCAAATGCGGGATCGAGCCTTAGGAGTCCACCCGGATATTCTCGAGCATCTCCCCCCCAAAAAAACCAGAGTTGCGTACTGTATGGCTTTGTGCTCTCACCTCTGATTTCACTGAGGGCTGTCCCACACCACCATCTCGCTCTCTCTGTCAAAAAGTTAACTTACAGCTCCAATTCATAAAGTTCCTTGTCATTCTTCCCTTTAACTACCAGCTGAGTCTCCATCTGGAGCGCGGAACCCACCACGCTTACTAGTTATGCCTGGGCTGCTAAGACCCACTCGATAAGGTGTCTAGGGTGAGGCACCTTTCGCTATTCGAGAGGGCGCCTGCGGCCTACGTAAGTGGTGCAAACTTCTGGTCTTGAAGTTTGATTGGTCTTCCGCGTAAACCAAGCTACTCAGCCTCTTTTCTCCACCGAATTTTCCTACTGAGCTCTCCTCATATTATTATTCTTGACACCTCTGATTAGCATATAAATAGTCGCCTAGGCCATCTCTCCTTCGAATACCCTGGATCAGTTGGGGCTGGTCCCCGGCAGGTGGCGACCGAACAGGGACCTCAGGAGGCAATACTCAAAGAGCTGAGCAGACACGAACCACGCAATCAGCAGGCAATAAGCATGGAGCTCAGCAGTGACGAATCATGCTGCTCAACTGGCAATAATCAGGCAGGTGACCAGGCAGGAATCACGCAGCTCAGCTGGCAATTGTCAAGCAGATGAGCCGACAGGAATCACGCAGCTCAGATGGCAATTGTCATCCAGATGAGCCGGCAGGAATCACGCAGCTCAGCAGGCCCTGATCACGTGACTCTGCAGGCACTGATCACGTGGCTGATCAAGTACAGATCACGTGACTGAGCATGCACTGATCACGTGGCTATCATGCACTGATGACGTGACTGCCCATGCACTGATGACGTGGCTGACCAGGCACTGATCACATGGCTCATCATGCACTGATCACGTGTTTATCAGGCAATGATCAGTGGCTGACAGGCGCTGATCATGGGACTGTGCACGCACTGATCAGGTGGCTGATCAGGAACTGACCACCTGACCGCGCATGCAGTGATCACGTGGCTGGTCTTTCACTGATCACGTGTTTATCATACGGTGATCACGTGACTGAGAGGTGCTGATCATGTGACTGTGCCGTCAGTGGTCACGTGGCTGAGCAGGCACTGATATCGTGACTGAGCATGCACTGATCATGTGCCGGGAGCCGGGGAGGCATTCCACTCTGGACAAAGGTCATGAGGAAGGAGGCTCGGCATACGCAAATGCGTGATCGAGCCTCAGGAGTCCACCCGGATATTCTCGAGCATCTCCCCCCCAAAAAAACCGGAGTCTGCCTACTTTATTGCTTTGTGCTCTCACCTCTGATGTCACTGGGGGCTGTCCCCCACCACCATCCCGCTCTCTCTGTCAAAGAGTTAACTTACAGCTCCAATTCATAAAGTTCCTTGTCATTCTTCCCTTTAACTTCCAGCTGAGTCTCCATCTGGAGCGCGGAACCCACCACGCTTAATAATTATGCCTGGGCTGCTAAGACCCACTCGAGAAGGTGTCTAGGGTGAGGCACCTTTCGCTATTCCAGAGGGCGCCTGCGGCCTACGTAAGTGGTGCAAACTTCTTGTCTTGAAGTTTGATTGGTCTTCCGCGTAAACCAAGCTACTCAGTCTCTTTTCTCCACCGAATTTTCCTACTGAGCTCTCCTCATATTATTATTCTTGACATCTCTGATTTGCATATAAATAGTCGCCTAGGCCATCTCTCCTTCGAATACCCTGGATCAGTTGGGGCTGGTCCCCGGCAGGTGGCGACCGAACAGGGACCTCAGGAGGCAATACTAAAAGAGCTAAGCAGACACGAACCACGCAATCGGCAGGCAATAAGCATGGAGCTCAGCAGTGACGAATCATGCTGCTCAACTGGTAATAATCAAGCTCGTGACCAGGCAGGAATCAGGCAGCTCAGCTTGCAATTGTCAAGCAGATGAGCCGACAGGAATCACGCAGCTCAGATGGCAATTGTCATGCAGATGAGCCGGCAGGAATCACGCAGCTCAGCAGGCCCTGATCAGGTGACTCTGCAGGCACTGATCACGTGGCTGATCAAGTACAGATCACGTGACTGAGCATGCACTGATCACGTGGCTATCATGCACTGATGACGTGACTGCGCATGCACTGATGACGTGGCTGATCAGGCACTGATCACACGGCTCATCATGCACTGATCACGTGTTTATCAGGCAATGATCAGTGGCTGACAGGCGCTGATCATGGGACTGTGCACGCACTGATCACGTGGCTATCATGCACTGATCACGTGACTGCGCATGCACTGATGACGTGGCTGTTCGGGCACTGATCACGTGTTTATCAGGCAGTGATCAGTGACTGACAGGCGCTGATCAGGGGACTGTGCACGCACTGATCAGGTCGCTGATCAGGAACTGACCACCTGACCGCGCATTCAGTGATCACGTGGCTGGTCGTTCACTGATCACGTGTTTATCATACGGTGATCACGTGACTGAGAGGCGCTGATCACGTGACTGTGCCGTCAGTGATCACGTGGCTGAGCAGGCACTGATATCGTGACAGAGCATGCACTGTTCACGTGGCTGATCATACACTGATCATGTGATGATCATGCACTGATCACTTGGATATCATGCACTGATCACATGGTTGATCATACACTGTTCACGTGTCTGACCATGCACTGTTCACGTGGCTGATCACACACCCTTCACGTGACATATCATGCACTGATCACGTGGCTATCATGCACTGATCACTTGGCTGGTCATACACTGATCATGTGCCTGGTCATGCACAGATTACATGACTGATCATGCACTGAACACGTGACTGATCATGCACTGATCACGTGGCTATCATGCACTACTCACGTGGCTGATCATGCAATGATCATATAGCTACCATGTACAGGTCACGTGAATGATCATACACCCATCAGGTGACTGATCATGCACTGATCACGTGGCTATCATGCACTGATCACGAGACTGATCATGCACTGATCACGTCTATATCATGCACTGATCACATGACTGCCCATGCACTGATCACCTGGATGATCATACACTAATCATGTGACAGATCATGCACTGATCACGTGGCTGATCATGCACTGATACCGTGACTGAGCATGGACTGATCACATGACTATCATGTAGGATCACGTGACTTAATGGCGCTGATCATGTGACTGATCATGCGCTGATCATGTTTGCTATCATACACTGATCATGTGCCTCTGGAGGCAATAAACAAAGAGCTGAGTAGGCACGAATCAAACAGTCAGCAGGCAATAATCATGGAACTCACGTGTGAGGAATCATGCTGCTCAGCTGGCAATAATCAAGCAGCTGAGCAGGCAGTAATTACGCCGCACAGCTGACAATTGTCAAGCAGATGACAGGCAGGAATCGTGCAGCTCAGCTGGCAATTGTCAAGCAGATGAGCAGACAATAATCACGCAGCTCAGCAGGCCCAGATCACGTGACTGAGCATGCACTGTTCACGTGGCTGATCATACACTGCTCACGTAACTGATAATGCACTGATCACTTGGCTATCATGCACTGATCACGTGGCTGATCATACACTGTTCACGTGTTTGACCATGCACTGATCACGTGGCTGATCATACACTGCTCACGTAACTGATTATGCACTGATCAAGTGGCTGATCATACACTGATCAATTGGCTATCATGCACTTATTACTTGGCTGATCATACACTGATCACGTGACTGATCATGCACTGATCACGTGGTTGATCATACACTGATCACGAGACTGATTAGGCACTAATCACGTCTATATCATGCACTGATCACATGACTGCCCATGCACTGATCACCCGGATGATCATACACTGATCATGCGACAGATCATGCACTGATCATGTGGCTACCATGCACTGCTCACGCGGCTGTTCATGCAATGATCACGTAGCTACCATGTACTGGTCACGTGAGTGATCATGCACTGATCACGTAATTGATCATGCACTGATCAGGTGACTTATCATGCACTGTTAACGTGAGTGATCATGCACTGATCACGTGACTGATCATGCACTGATCTCGTGGCTATCATGCACGGCTCATGTGGCTGATCATGCAATGATCACCTAGCTACCATATACTGGTCACGTGACTGATCATGCACTGATCACGTGACTGATCATGCACTGTTCACGTGGCTGATCATACACTGATCACGTGATGATCATGCACTGATCACTTGGATATCATGCACTGATCACATGACTGATCATACACTGTTCACGTGTCTGACCATGCACTGATCACGTGGCTGATCATACAGTGCTCAGGTAACTGATCATGCACTGATCACGTGGCTATCATGCACTGATCACGTGGCTGATCATCCACTGATCACGTGACTGATCATGCACTGATCACGTGACTGATGATGCAGTGATCACGTGGCTATCATGCACTGATCACTTGGCTGGTCATACACTGATCACGTTCCTGGTCATGCACCGATTACATGACTGATCATGCACTGATCACGTGGCTATCATGCACTACTCACGTGGCTGATCATGCAATGATCATGTAGCTACCATGTACCAGTCAGGTGACTGATCATACACCCATCAGGTGACGGATCATGCAGTGATCACGTGGCTATCATGCACTGTTCACGTGGCTGATCATACACTGATCACCTGCCTGATCATGCACTGATCACGTGACAAATCATGCACTGATCACGTAGTGATCATGCACTGATCACGTGGCTGATCATGCACTGATCACGTGGCTGATCATGCACTGATACCGTGACTGAGCATGGACTGATCACATGACTATCATGTAGTGATCACGTGACTTAATGGCGCTGATCATGTGACTGATCATGCACTGATCATGTTTGCTATCATACACTGATCATGTGCCTCTGGAGGCAATAAACAAAGAGCTGAGTAGGCACGAATCAAACAGTCAGCAGGCAATAATCATGGAACTCAGCTGTGAGGAATCATGCTGCTCAGCTGGCAATAATCAAGCAGCTGAGCAGGCAGGAATTACGCAGCACAGCTGGCAATTGTCAAGCAGATGACAGGCAGGAATCGTGCAGCTCAGCTGGCAATTGTCAAGCAGATGAGCAGACAGTAATCACGCAGCTCAGCAGGCCCTGATCACGTGACTGAGCATGCACTGTTCACGTGGCTGATCATACACTGATCACGTGATGATCATGCACTGATCACTTGGATATCATGCACTGATCACGTGGCTGATCATACACTGTTCACGTGTCTGACCATGCACTGATCACGTGGCTGATCACACACTGTCACGTGACATATCATGCACTGATCACGTGGCACTCATGCACTGATCACGTGGCTGATCATACACTGCTCACGTAACTGATCATGCACTGATCACGTGGCTATCATGCACTGCTCACGTGGCTCGTCATGGAATGATCACGTAGCTACCATATACTGGTCACGTGACTGATCATGCACTGATCACGTAAATGATCATGCACTGTTCACGTGACTGATCATGTACTGATCACGTGACTGATCATGCACTGATCACGTGGCTATCATGCACTGCTCACGTGGCTGATCATGCAACGATCACGTAGCAACCATGTACTGATCACGTGACTGATCATGCACTGATCACGTAATTGATCATGCACTGATCACGTGGCTCATCATGCACTGATCACGTGGCTGATCACACATGTATCACGTGACTGATCATGCACTGATCACGTGGCTATCATGCACTGATCACGTGGCTATCATGCACTGATCACGTGGATATCATGCACTGATCACGTGGCTGATCACACGTATCACATGACTGATCATGCACTGATCACGTGGCTATCATGCACTGATCACGTGGCTGATCACACACGTATCACGTGACTGATCATGCACTGATCACGTGGCTGATCACACGTATCACATGACTGATCATGCACTGATCACGTGGTGATCATGCACTGATCACGTGGCTGATCATGCACTGATCACGTGGCTGATCATGCACTGATCACGTGACTGATCATGCACTGATCACGTGGCTGATCATGCACTGATCACGTGACTGATCATGCACTGATCACGTGGCTATCATGCACTGATCACGTGGCTGATCATGCACTGATCACGTGGCTGATCACACACTGTCACGTGACATATCATGCACTGATCACGTGGCACTCATGCACTGATCACGTGGCTGATCATACACTGATCACGTGACTGATCATGCACTGATCACGTGGCTATCATGCACTGATCACGTGGCTGTCATGCACTGATCACGTAGCTACATATACTGATCACGTGACTGATCATGCACTGATCACGTGGCTGATCATGCACTGATCACGTGACTGATCATGCACTGATCACGTGACTGATCATGCACTGATCACGTGGCTATCATGCACTGATCACGTGGCTGATCATGCACTGATCACGTGCCTGATCATGCACTGATCACATGACTGATCATGCACTGATCACGTGACTGATCATGCACTGATCACGTGGCTATCATGCACTACTCACGTGGCTGATCATGCAATGATCATATAGCTACCATGTACAGGTCACGTGAATGATCATACACCCATCAGGTGACTGATCATGCACTGATCACGTGGCTATCATGCACTGATCACGTGACTGATCATGCACTGATCACGTCTATATCATGCACTGATCACATGACTGCCCATGCACTGATCACGTGGATGATCATACACTAATCATGTGACAGATCATGCACTGATCACGTGGCTGATCATGCACTGATACCGTGACTGAGCATGGACTGATCACATGACTATCATGTAGTGATCACGTGACTTAATGGCGCTGATCATGTGACTGATCATGCGCTGATCATGTTTGCTATCATACACTGATCATGTGCCTCTGGAGGCAATAAACAAAGAGCTGAGTAGGCACGAATCAAACAGTCAGCTGGCAATAATCATGGAACTCAGGTGTGAGGAATCATGCTGCTCAGCTGGCAATAATCAAGCAGCTGAGCAGGCAGGAATTACGCAGCACAGCTGACAATTGTCAAGCAGATGACAGGCAGGAATCGTGCAGCTCAGCTGGCAATTGTCAAGCAGATGAGCAGACAGTAATCACGCAGCTCAGCAGGCCCTGATCACGTGACTGAGCATGCACTGTTCACGTGGCTGATCATACACTGATCACGTAACTGATCATGCACTGATCACTTGGCTATCATGCACTGATCACGTGGCTGATCATACACTGTTCACGTGTCTGACCATGCACTGATCACGTGGCTGATCATACACTGATCACGTAACTGATCATGCACTGATCACGTGGCTGATCATGCACTGATCACGTGGCTGATCATGCACTGATCACGTGGCTGATCATGCACTGATCACGTGACTGATCATGCACTGATCACGTGGCTGATCATGCACTGATCACGTGACTGATCATGCACTGATCACGTCTATATCATGCACTGATCACATGACTGCCCATGCACTGATCACGTGGATGATCATACACTGATCATGTGACTGATCATGCACTGATCACGTGGCTATCATGCACTGATCACGTGGCTGATCATGCAATGATCACGTAGCTACCATGTACTGATCACGTGACTGATCATGCACTGATCACGTAATTGATCATGCACTGATCACGTGACTGATCATGCACTGATCACGTGACTGATCATGCACTGATCACGTGACTGATCATGCACTGATCACGTGGCTATCATGCACTGATCACGTGGCTGATCATGCACTGATCACGTAGCTACCATGCACTGATCACGTGACTGATCATGCACTGATCACGTGACTGATCATGCACTGATCACGTGGCTGATCATGCACTGATCACGTGATGATCATGCACTGATCACGTGGCTATCATGCACTGATCACGTGGCTGATCATGCACTGATCACGTGGCTGATCATGCACTGATCACGTGGCTGATCATGCACTGATCACGTAACTGATCATGCACTGATCACGTGGCTATCATGCACTGATCACGTGGCTGATCATGCACTGATCACGTGACTGATCATGCACTGATCACGTGACTGATCATGCACTGATCACGTGGCTATCATGCACTGATCACGTGGCTGATCATGCACTGATCACGTGCCTGATCATGCACTGATCACGTGACTGATCATGCACTGATCACGTGGCTATCATGCACTGATCACGTGGCTGATCATGCACTGATCACGTAGCTACCATGTACTGTCACGTGACTGATCATGCACTGATCACGTGACTGATCATGCACTGATCACGTGGCTATCATGCACTGATCACGTGGCTGTCATGCAATGATCACGTAGCTACAATATACTGATCACGTGACTGATCATGCACTGATCACGTGGCTGATCATGCACTGATCACGTGACTGATCATGCACTGATCACGTGACTGATCATGCACTGATCACGTGGCTATCATGCACTGATCACGTGGCTGATCATGCACTGATCACGTGCCTGATCATGCACTGATCACATGACTGATCATGCACTGATCACGTGACTGATCATGCACTGATCACGTGGCTATCATGCACTACTCACGTGGCTGATCATGCAATGATCATATAGCTACCATGTACAGATCACGTGAATGATCATACACCCATCAGGTGACTGATCATGCACTGATCACGTGGCTATCATGCACTGATCACGAGACTGATCATGCACTGATCACGTCTATATCATGCACTGATCACATGACTGCCCATGCACTGATCACGTGGATGATCATACACTAATCATGTGACAGATCATGCACTGATCACGTGGCTGATCATGCACTGATACCGTGACTGAGCATGGACTGATCACATGACTATCATGTAGTGATCACGTGACTTAATGGCGCTGATCATGTGACTGATCATGCGCTGATCATGTTTGCTATCATACACTGATCATGTGCCTCTGGAGGCAATAAACAAAGAGCTGAGTAGGCACGAATCAAACAGTCAGCAGGCAATAATCATGGAACTCAGGTGTGAGGAATCATGCTGCTCAGCTGGCAATAATCAAGCAGCTGAGCAGGCAGGAATTACGCAGCACAGCTGACAATTGTCAAGCAGATGACAGGCAGGAATCGTGCAGCTCAGCTGGCAATTGTCAAGCAGATGAGCAGACAGTAATCACGCAGCTCAGCAGGTCCAGATCACGTGACTGAGCATGCACTGTTCACGTGGCTGATCATACACTGATCACGTAACTGATCATGCACTGATCACTTGGCTATCATGCACTGATCACGTGGCTGATCATACACTGTTCACGTGTCTGACCATGCACTGATCACGTGGCTGATCATACACTGCTCACGTAACTGATCATGCACTGATCACGTGGCTGATCATGCACTGATCACGTGGCTGATCATGCACTGATCACGTGGCTGATCATGCACTGATCACGTGGCTGATCATGCACTGATCACGTGGCTATCATGCACTGATCACGTGGCTGATCATGCACTGATCACGTGACTGATCATGCACTGATCACGTGGCTGATCATGCACTGATCACGTGACTGATCATGCACTGATCACGTCTATATCATGCACTGATCACGTGACTGATCATGCACTGATCACGTGGATGATCATGCACTGATCATGTGACTGATCATGCACTGATCACGTGGCTATCATGCACTGCTCACGTGGCTGATCATGCAATGATCACGTAGCTACCATGTACTGGTCACGTGACTGATCATGCACTGATCACGTAATTGATCATGCACTGATCACGTGACTGATCATGCACTGATCACGTGACTGATCATGCACTGATCACGTGACTGATCATGCACTGATCACGTGGCTATCATGCACTGATCACGTGGCTGATCATGCACTGATCACGTAGCTACCATGCACTGATCACGTGACTGATCATGCACTGATCACGTGACTGATCATGCACTGATCACGTGGCTGATCATGCACTGATCACGTGATGATCATGCACTGATCACGTGGCTATCATGCACTGATCACGTGACTGATCATGCACTGATCACGTGACTGATCATGCACTGATCACGTGGCTGATCATGCACTGATCACGTGACTGATCATGCACTGATCACGTGGCTATCATGCACTGATCACGTGGCTGATCATGCACTGATCACGTGACTGATCATGCACTGATCACGTGACTGATCATGCACTGATCACGTGGCTATCATGCACTGATCACGTGGCTGATCATGCACTGATCACGTGACTGATCATGCACCGATCACATGACTGATCATGCACTGATCACGTGGCTATCATGCACTACTCACGTGGCTGATCATGCAATGATCATGTAGCTACCATGTACCAGTCACGTGACTGATCATACACCCATCAGGTGACTGATCATGCACTGATCACGTGGCTATCATGCACTGATCACGTGGCTGATCATGCACTGATCACGTGCCTGGTCATGCACTGATCACGTGACTGATCATGCACTGATCACGTGGCTGATCATGAACTGATCACGTGGCTGATCATGCACTGATCACGTGGCTGATCATGCACTGATACCGTGACTGAGCATGGACTGATCACATGACTATCATGTAGTGATCACGTGACTTAATGGCGCTGATCATGTGACTGATCATGCACTGATCATGTTTGCTATCATACACTGATCATGTGCCTCTGGAGGCAATAAACAAAGAGCTGAGTAGGCACGAATCAAACAGTCAGCAGGCAATAATCATGGAACTCAGCTGTGAGGAATCATGCTGCTCAGCTGGCAATAATCAAGCAGCTGAGCAGGCAGGAATTACGCAGCACAGCTGGCAATTGTCAAGCAGATGACAGGCAGGAATCGTGCAGCTCAGCTGGCAATTGTCAAGCAGATGAGCAGACAGTAATCACGCAGCTCAGCAGGCCCTGATCACGTGACTGAGCATGCACTGTTCACGTGGCTGATCATACACTGATCACGTGATGATCATGCACTGATCACTTGGATATCATGCACTGATCACGTGGCTGATCATACACTGTTCACGTGTCTGACCATGCACTGATCACGTGGCTGATCATACACTGTCACGTGACATATCATGCACTGATCACGTGGCATCATGCACTGATCACGTGGCTGATCATACACTGATCACGTGACTGATCATGCACACATCACGTGGCTATCATGCACTGCTCACGTGGCTGTCATGGAATGATCACGTAGCTACCATATACTGGTCACGTGACTGATCATGCACTGATCACGTAAATGATCATGCACTGATCACGTGACTGATCATGCACTGATCACGTGACTGATCATGCACTGATCACGTGGCTATCATGCACTGATCACGTGGCTGATCATGCACGATCACGTAGCAACCATGTACTGATCACGTGACTGATCATGCACTGATCACGTAATTGATCATGCACTGATCACGTGGCTCATCATGCACTGATCACGTGGCTGATCACACATGATCACGTGACTGATCATGCACTGATCACGTGGCTATCATGCACTGATCACGTGGCTATCATGCACTGATCACGTGGCTATCATGCACTGATCACGTGGCTGATCACACACGTATCACATGACTGATCATGCACTGATCACGTGGCTATCATGCACTGATCACGTGGCTGATCACACACTGATCACGTGACTAATCATGCACTGATCACGTGGCTATCATGCACTGATCACGTGGCTGATCATGCACTGATCACATGACTGATCATGCACTGATCACGTGGCTGATCATGCACTGATCACGTGGCTGATCATGCACTGATACCGTGACTGAGCATGGACTGATCACATGACTATCATGTAGTGATCACGTGACTTAATGGCGCTGATCATGTGACTGATCATGCACTGATCATGTTTGCTATCATACACTGATCATGTGCCTCTGGAGGCAATAAACAAAGAGCTGAGTAGGCACGAATCAAACAGTCAGCAGGCAATAATCATGGAACTCAGCTGTGAGGAATCATGCTGCTCAGCTGGCAATAATCAAGCAGCTGAGCAGGCAGGAATTACGCAGCACAGCTGGCAATTGTCAAGCAGATGACAGGCAGGAATCGTGCAGCTCAGCTGGCAATTGTCAAGCAGATGAGCAGACAGTAATCACGCAGCTCAGCAGGCCCAGATCACGTGACTGAGCATGCACTGTTCACGTGGCTGATCATACACTGATCACGTAACTGATCATGCACTGATCACTTGGCTATCATGCACTGATCACGTGGCTGATCATACACTGTTCACGTGTCTGACCATGCACTGATCACGTGGCTGATCATACACTGCTCACGTAACTGATCATGCACTGATCACGTGGCTGATCATGCACTGATCACGTGGCTGATCATGCACTGATCACGTGGCTGATCATACACTGATCACGTGACTGATCATGCACTGATCACGTGGCTGATCATGCACTGATCACGTGACTGATCATGCACTGATCACGTCTATATCATGCACTGATCACGTGACTGATCATGCACTGATCACGTGGATGATCATGCACTGATCATGTGACTGATCATGCACTGATCACGTGGCTATCATGCACTGATCACGTGGCTGATCATGCACTGATCACGTAGCTATCATGCACTGATCACGTGACTGATCATGCACTGATCACGTAATTGATCATGCACTGATCACGTGACTGATCATGCACTGATCACGTGGTGATCATGCACTGATCACGTGACTGATCATGCACTGATCACGTGGCTATCATGCACTGATCACGTGGCTGATCATGCACTGATCACGTAGCTACCATGCACTGATCACGTGACTGATCATGCACTGATCACGTGACTGATCATGCACTGATCACGTGGCTGATCATGCACTGATCACGTGACTGATCATGCACTGATCACGTGGCTATCATGCACTGATCACGTGGCTGATCATGCACTGATCACGTAGCAATCATGCACTGATCACGTGACTGATCATGCACTGATCACGTGGCTGATCATGCACTGATCACGTGGCTGATCATGCACTGATCACGTGGCTGATCACACATGATCACGTGACTGATCATGCACTGATCACGTGGCTATCATGCACTGATCACGTGGCTATCATGCACTGATCACGTGGCTATCATGCACTGATCACGTGGCTGATCACACACGTATCACGTGACTGATCATGCACTGATCACGTGGCTATCATGCACTGATCACGTGGCTGATCATGCACTGATCACGTGACTGATCATGCACTGATCACGTGGCTATCATGCACTGATCACGTGGCTGATCACACACTGATCACGTGACTGATCATGCACTGATCACGTGGCTGATCATGCACTGATCACGTGGCTGATCATGCACTGATACCGTGACTGAGCATGGACTGATCACATGACTATCATGTAGTGATCACGTGACTTAATGGCGCTGATCATGTGACTGATCATGCACTGATCATGTTTGCTATCATACACTGATCATGTGCCTCTGGAGGCAATAAACAAAGAGCTGAGTAGGCACGAATCAAACAGTCAGCAGGCAATAATCATGGAACTCAGCTGTGAGGAATCATGCTGCTCAGCTGGCAATAATCAAGCAGCTGAGCAGGCAGGAATTACGCAGCACAGCTGGCAATTGTCAAGCAGATGACAGGCAGGAATCGTGCAGCTCAGCTGGCAATTGTCAAGCAGATGAGCAGACAGTAATCACGCAGCTCAGCAGGCCCTGATCACGTGACTGAGCATGCACTGTTCACGTGGCTGATCATACACTGATCACGTGATGATCATGCACTGATCACTTGGATATCATGCACTGATCACGTGGCTGATCATACACTGTTCACGTGTCTGACCATGCACTGATCACGTGGCTGATCATACACTGCTCACGTAACTGATCATGCACTGATCACGTGGCTATCATGCACTGATCACGTGGCTGAACATGCACTGTTCACGTGGCTGATCACACACCTGTCACATGACATATCATGCACTGATCACGTGGCACTCATGCACTGATCACGTGGCTGATCATACTCTGCTCACGTAACTCATTATGCACACATCACGTGGCTATCATGCACTGCTCACGTGGCTCGTCATGGAATGATCACGTAGCTACAATATACTGGTCACGTGACTGATCATGCACTGATCACGTAAATGATCATGCACTGATCACGTGACTGATCATGCACTGATCACGTGACTGATCATGCACTGATCACGTGGCTATCATGCACTGATCACGTGGCTGATCATGCACTGATCACGTGCCTGATCATGCACTGATCACATGACTGATCATGCACTGATCACGTGACTGATCATGCACTGATCACGTGGCTATCATGCACTACTCACGTGGCTGATCATGCAATGATCATATAGCTACCATGTACAGGTCACGTGAATGATCATACACCCATCAGGTGACTGATCATGCACTGATCACGTGGCTATCATGCACTGATCACGAGACTGATCATGCACTGATCACGTCTATATCATGCACTGATCACATGACTGCCCATGCACTGATCACGTGGATGATCATACACTAATCATGTGACAGATCATTCACTGATCACGTGGCTGATCATGCACTGATACCGTGACTGAGCATGGACTGATCACATGACTATCATGTAGTGATCACGTGACTTAATGGCGCTGATCATGTGACTGATCATGCACTGATCATCTTTGCTATCATACACTGATCATGTGCCTCTGGAGGCAATAAACAAAGAGCTTAGTAGGCACGAATCAAACAGTCAGCAGGCAATAATCATGGAACTCAAGTGTGAGGAATCATGCTGCTCAGCTGGCAATAATCAAGCAGCTGAGCAGGCAGGAATTACGCAGCACAGCTGGCAATTGTCAAGCAGATGACAGGCAGGAATCGTGCAGCTCAGCTGGCAATTGTCAAGCAGATAAGCAGACTGTAATCACGCAGCTCAGCAGGCCCAGATCACGTGACTGAGCATGCACTGTTCACGTGGCTGATCATACACTGATCACGTAACTGATCATGCACTGATCACTTGGCTATCATGCACTGATCACGTGGCTGATCATACACTGATCACGTGTCTGATCATGCACTGATCACGTGGCTGATCATACACTGATCACGTGGCTGATCATGCACTGATCACGTGGCTGATCATGCACTGATCACGTGACTGATCATGCACTGATCACGTGGCTGATCATGCACTGATCACGTGACTGATCATGCACTGATCACGTCTATATCATGCACTGATCACGTGACTGATCATGCACTGATCACGTGGATGATCATACACTGATCATGTGACTGATCATGCACTGATCACGTGGCTATCATGCACTGCTCACGTGGCTGATCATGCAATGATCACGTAGCTACCATGTACTGGTCACGTGACTGATCATGCACTGATCACGTAACTGATCATGCACTGATCACGTGACTGATCATGCACTGATCACGTGACTGATCATGCACTGATCACGTGACTGATCATGCACTGATCACGTGGCTATCATGCACGATCATGTGGCTGATCATGCAATGATCACGTAGCTACCATATACTGGTCACGTGACTGATCATGCACTGATCACGTAATTGATCATGCACTGATCACGTGGCTGATCATGCACTGATCACGTGGCTGATCATGCACTGATCACGTGACTGATCATGCACTGATCACGTGACTGATCATGCACTGATCACGTGGCTATCATGCACTGATCACGTGGCTGATCATGCACTGATCACGTGCCTGATCATGCACTGATCACGTGACTGATCATGCACTGATCACGTGGCTATCATGCACTACTCACGTGGCTGATCATGCAATGATCATGTAGCTACCATGTACAGTCACGTGACTGATCATACACCCATCAGGTGACTGATCATGCACTGATCACGTGGCTATCATGCACTGATCACGTGGCTGATCATGCACTGATCACCTGCCTGATCATGCACTGATCACGTGACTGATCATGCACTGATCACGTGGCTATCATGCACTGATCACGTGGCTGATCATGCACTGATCACGTGGCTGATCATGCACTGATACCGTGACTGAGCATGGACTGATCACATGACTATCATGTAGTGATCACGTGACTTAATGGCGCTGATCATGTGACTGATCATGCACTGATCATGTTTGCTATCATACACTGATCATGTGCCTCTGGAGGCAATAAACAAAGAGCTGAGTAGGCACGAATAAAACAGTCAGCAGGCAATAATCATGGAACTCAGCTGTGAGGAATCATGCTGCTCAGCTGGCAATAATCAAGCAGATCAGCAGGCAGGAATTACGCAGCTCAGCTGGCAATTGTCAAGCAGATGAGCAGACAGTAATCACGCAGCTCAGCAGGCCCTGATCACGTGACTGAGCATGCACTGTTCACGTGGCTGATCATACACTGATCACGTGATGATCATGCACTGATCACGTGGATATCATGCACTGATCACGTGGCTGATCATACACTGATCACGTGTCTGACCATGCACTGATCACGTGGCTGATCACACACTGTCACGTGACATATCATGCACTGATCACGTGGCACTCATGCACTGATCACGTGGCTGATCATACACTGCTCACGTAACTGATCATGCACACATCACGTGGCTATCATGCACTGATCACGTGGCTCGTCATGGAATGATCACCTAGCTACCATATACTGGTCACGTGACTGATCATGCACTGATCACGTAAATGATCATGCACTGATCACGTGACTGATCATGCACTGATCACGTGACTGATCAT
Organism: Bos javanicus; assembly: GCF_032452875.1. NCBI lineage: Eukaryota > Metazoa > Chordata > Mammalia > Artiodactyla > Bovidae > Bos > Bos javanicus. Next base: position 122,316 of record NW_026893760.1, read on the forward strand.
GCACTGATCACGTGGCTATCATGCACTGCTCACGTGGCTGAACATGCAACGATCACGTAGCAACCATGTACTGATCACGTGACTGATCATGCACTGATCACGTAATTGATCATGCACTGATCACGTGGCTCATCATGCACTGATCACGTGGCTGATCACACATGATCACGTGACTGATCATGCACTGATCACGTGGCTGATCATGCACTGATCACGTGGCTATCATGCACTGATCACGTGGATATCATGCACTGATCACGTGGCTGATCACACACGTATCACATGACTGATCATGCACTGATCACGTGGCTATCATGCACTGATCACGTGGCTGATCACACACTGATCACATGACTGATCATGCACTGATCACGTGGCTGATCATGCACTGATCACGTGGCTGATCATGCACTGATACCGTGACTGAGCATGGACTGATCACATGACTATCATGTAGTGATCACGTGACTTAATGGCGCTGATCATGTGACTGATCATGCACTGATCATGTTTGCTATCATACACTGATCATGTGCCTCTGGAGGCAATAAACAAAGAGCTGAGTAGGCACGAATCAAACAGTCAGCAGGCAATAATCATGGAACTCAGCTGTGAGGAATCATGCTGCTCAGCTGGCAATAATCAAGCAGCTGAGCAGGCAGGAATTACGCAGCACAGCTGGCAATTGTCAAGCAGATGACAGGCAGGAATCGTGCAGCTCAGCTGGCAATTGTCAAGCAGATGAGCAGACAGTAATCACGCAGCTCAGCAGGCCCTGATCACGTGACTGAGCATGCACTGTTCACGTGGCTGATCATACACTGATCACGTGATGATCATGCACTGATCACTTGGATATCATGCACTGATCACGTGGCTGATCATACACTGTTCACGTGTCTGACCATGCACTGATCACGTGGCTGATCATACACTGCTCACGTAACTGATCATGCACTGATCACGTGGCTATCATGCACTGATCACGTGGCTGAACATGCACTGTTCACGTGGCTGATCACACACTGTCACGTGACATATCATGCACTGATCACGTGGCACTCATGCACTGATCACGTGGCTGATCATACTCTGCTCACGTAACTCATTATGCACACATCACGTGGCTATCATGCACTGCTCACGTGGCTCGTCATGGAATGATCACGTAGCTACAATATACTGGTCACGTGACTGATCATGCACTGATCACGTAAATGATCATGCACTGATCACGTGACTGATCATGCACTGATCACGTGACTGATCATGCACTGATCACGTGGCTATCATGCACTGATCACGTGGCTGATCATGCACTGATCACGTGCCTGATCATGCACTGATCACATGACTGATCATGCACTGATCACGTGACTGATCATGCACTGATCACGTGGCTATCATGCACTACTCACGTGGCTGATCATGCAATGATCATATAGCTACCATGTACAGGTCACGTGAATGATCATACACCCATCAGGTGACTGATCATGCACTGATCACGTGGCTATCATGCACTGATCACGTGACTGATCATGCACTGATCACGTCTATATCATGCACTGATCACATGACTGCCCATGCACTGATCACGTGGATGATCATACACTAATCATGTGACAGATCATGCACTGATCACGTGGCTGATCATGCACTGATACCGTGACTGAGCATGGACTGATCACATGACTATCATGTAGTGATCACGTGACTTAATGGCGCTGATCATATGAGTGATCATGCACTGATCATGTTTACTATCATACACTGATCATGTGCCTCTGGAGGCAATAAACAAAGAGCTGAGTAGGCACGAATCAAACAGTCAGCAGGCAATAATCATGGAACTCAAGTGTGAGGAATCATGCTGCTCAGCTGGCAATAATCAAGCAGCTGAGCAGGCAGGAATTACGCAGCACAGCTGGCAATTGTCAAGCAGATGACAGGCAGGAATCGTGCAGCTCAGCTGGCAATTGTCAAGCAGATGAGCAGACAGTAATCACGCAGCTCAGCAGGCCCAGATCACGTGACTGAGCATGCACTGTTCACGTGGCTGATCATACACTGATCACGTAACTGATCATGCACTGATCACTTGGCTATCATGCACTGATCACGTGGCTGATCATACACTGATCACGTGTCTGATCATGCACTGATCACGTGGCTGATCATGCACTGATCACGTGGCTATCATGCACTGATCACGTGGCTGATCATGCACTGATCACGTGACTGATCATGCACTGATCACGTGGCTGATCATGCACTGATCACGTGACTGATCATGCACTGATCACGTCTATATCATGCACTGATCACATGACTGATCATGCACTGATCACGTGGATGATCATACACTGATCATGTGACTGATCATGCACTGATCACGTGGCTATCATGCACTGCTCACGTGGCTGATCATGCAATGATCACGTAGCTACCATGTACTGGTCACGTGACTGATCATGCACTGATCACGTAATTGATCATGCACTGATCACGTGACTGATCATGCACTGATCACGTGACTGATCATGCACTGATCACGTGACTGATCATGCACTGATCACGTGGCTATCATGCACTGATCACGTGGCTGATCATGCAATGATCACGTAGCTACCATGTACTGGTCACGTGACTGATCATGCACTGATCACGTGACTGATCATGCACTGATCACGTGGCTGATCATGCACTGATCACGTGGCTGATCACACACTGATCACGTGACTGATCATGCACTGATCACGTGGCTATCATGCACTGATCACGTGGCTGATCACACACTGATCACATGACTGATCATGCACTGATCACGTGGCTGATCATGCACTGATCACGTGGCTGATCATGCACTGATACCGTGACTGAGCATGGACTGATCACATGACTATCATGTAGTGATCACGTGACTTAATGGCGCTGATCATGTGACTGATCATGCACTGATCATGTTTGCTATCATACACTGATCATGTGCCTCTGGAGGCAATAAACAAAGAGCTGAGTAGGCACGAATCAAACAGTCAGCAGGCAATAATCATGGAACTCAGCTGTGAGGAATCATGCTGCTCAGCTGGCAATAATCAAGCAGCTGAGCAGGCAGGAATTACGCAGCACAGCTGGCAATTGTCAAGCAGATGACAGGCAGGAATCGTGCAGCTCAGCTGGCAATTGTCAAGCAGATGAGCAGACAGTAATCACGCAGCTCAGCAGGCCCTGATCACGTGACTGAGCATGCACTGTTCACGTGGCTGATCATACACTGATCACGTGATGATCATGCACTGATCACTTGGATATCATGCACTGATCACGTGGCTGATCATACACTGTTCACGTGTCTGACCATGCACTGATCACGTGGCTGATCATACACTGCTCACGTAACTGATCATGCACTGATCACGTGGCTATCATGCACTGATCACGTGGCTGAACATGCACTGTTCACGTGGCTGATCACACACCTGTCACGTGACATATCATGCACTGATCACGTGGCACTCATGCACTGATCACGTGGCTGATCATACTCTGCTCACGTAACTCATCATGCACACATCACGTGGCTATCATGCACTGCTCACGTGGCTCGTCATGGAATGATCACGTAGCTACATATACTGGTCACGTGACTGATCATGCACTGATCACGTAAATGATCATGCACTGATCACGTGACTGATCATGCACTGATCACGTGACTGATCATGCACTGATCACGTGGCTATCATGCACTGATCACGTGGCTGATCATGCACTGATCACGTGCCTGGTCATGCACTGATCACATGACTGATCATGCACTGATCACGTGACTGATCATGCACTGATCACGTGGCTATCATGCACTACTCACGTGGCTGATCATGCAATGATCATGTAGCTACCATGTACAGGTCACGTGAATGATCATACACCCATCAGGTGACTGATCATGCACTGATCACGTGGCTATCATGCACTGATCACGAGACTGATCATGCACTGATCACGTCTATATCATGCACTGATCACATGACTGCCCATGCACTGATCACGTGGATGATCATACACTAATCATGTGACAGATCATGCACTGATCACGTGGCTGATCATGCACTGATACCGTGACTGAGCATGGACTGATCACATGACTATCATGTAGTGATCACGTGACTTAATGGCGCTGATCATGTGACTGATCATGCACTGATCATGTTTGCTATCATACACTGATCATGTGCCTCTGGAGGCAATAAACAAAGAGCTGAGTAGGCACGAATCAAACAGTCAGCAGGCAATAATCATGGAACTCAGGTGTGAGGAATCATGCTGCTCAGCTGGCAATAATCAAGCAGCTGAGCAGGCAGGAATTACGCAGCACAGCTGGCAATTGTCAAGCAGATGACAGGCAGGAATCGTGCAGCTCAGCTGGCAATTGTCAAGCAGATGAGCAGACAGTAATCACGCAGCTCAGCAGGCCCAGATCACGTGACTGAGCATGCACTGTTCACGTGGCTGATCATACACTGATCACGTGACTGATCATGCACTGATCACTTGGCTATCATGCACTGATCACGTGGCTGATCATACACTGTTCACGTGTCTGATCATGCACTGATCACGTGGCTGATCATACACTGATCACGTGGCTGATCATGCACTGATCACGTGGCTGATCATGCACTGATCACGTGACTGATCATGCACTGATCACGTGGCTGATCATGCACTGATCACGTGACTGATCATGCACTGATCACGTCTATATCATGCACTGATCACGTGACTGATCATGCACTGATCACGTGGATGATCATACACTGATCATGTGACTGATCATGCACTGATCACGTGGCTATCATGCACTGCTCACGTGGCTGATCATGCAATGATCACGTAGCTATCATGCACTGGTCACGTGACTGATCATGCACTGATCACGTAACTGATCATGCACTGATCACGTGACTGATCATGCACTGATCACGTGACTGATCATGCACTGATCACGTGACTGATCATGCACTGATCACGTGGCTATCATGCACTGATCACGTGGCTGATCATGCACTGATCACGTAGCTACCATGTACTGGTCACGTGACTGATCATGCACTGATCACGTAATTGATCATGCACTGATCACGTGGCTGATCATGCACTGATCACGTGGCTGATCATGCACTGATCACGTGACTGATCATGCACTGATCACGTGACTGATCATGCACTGATCACGTGGCTATCATGCACTGATCACGTGGCTGATCATGCACTGATCACGTGACTGATCATGCACTGATCACGTGACTGATCATGCACTGATCACGTGGCTATCATGCACTACTCACGTGGCTGATCATGCAATGATCATGTAGCTACCATGTACTGGTCACGTGACTGATCATACACCCATCAGGTGACTGATCATGCACTGATCACGTGGCTATCATGCACTGATCACGTGGCTGATCATGCACTGATCACCTGCCTGATCATGCACTGATCACGTGACTGATCATGCACTGATCACGTGGCTATCATGCACTGATCACGTGGCTGATCATGCACTGATCACGTGGCTGATCATGCACTGATACCGTGACTGAGCATGGACTGATCACATGACTATCATGTAGTGATCACGTGACTTAATGGCTCTGATCATGTGACTGATCATGCACTGATCATGTTTGCTATCATACACTGATCATGTGCCTCTGGAGGCAATAAACAAAGAGCTGAGTAGGCACGAATCAAACAGTCAGCAGGCAATAATCATGGAACTCAGCTGTGAGGAATCATGCTGCTCAGCTGGCAATAATCAAGCAGCTGAGCAGGCAGGAATTACGCAGCTCAGCTGGCAATTGTCAAGCAGATGAGCAGACAGTAATCACGCAGCTCAGCAGGCCCTGATCACGTGACTGAGCATGCACTGTTCACGTGGCTGATCATACACTGATCACGTGATGATCATGCACTGATCACTTGGATATCATGCACTGATCACGTGGCTGATCATACACTGATCACGTGTCTGACCATGCACTGATCACGTGGCTGATCACACACTGTCACGTGACTATCATGCACTGATCACGTGGCACTCATGCACTGATCACGTGGCTGATCATACACTGATCACGTAACTGATCATGCACACATCACGTGGCTATCATGCACTGATCACGTGGCTGTCATGGAATGATCACATAGCTACCATATACTGGTCACGTGACTGATCATGCACTGATCACGTAAATGATCATGCACTGATCACGTGACTGATCATGCACTGATCACGTGACTGATCATGCACTGATCACGTGGCTATCATGCACTGCTCACGTGGCTGATCATGCACGATCACGTAGCAACCATGTACTGATCACGTGACTGATCATGCACTGATCACGTAATTGATCATGCACTGATCACGTGGCTCATCATGCACTGATCACGTGGCTGATCACACATGTATCACGTGACTGATCATGCACTGATCACGTGGCTGATCATGCACTGATCACGTGGCTATCATGCACTGATCACGTGGATATCATGCACTGATCACGTGGCTGATCACACACGTATCACATGACTGATCATGCACTGATCACGTGGCTATCATGCACTGATCACGTGGCTGATCACACACTGATCACATGACTGATCATGCACTGATCACGTGGCTGATCATGCACTGATCACGTGGCTGATCATGCACTGATACCGTGACTGAGCATGGACTGATCACATGACTATCATGTAGTGATCACGTGACTTAATGGCTCTGATCATGTGACTGATCATGCACTGATCATGTTTGCTATCATACACTGATCATGTGCCTCTGGAGGCAATAAACAAAGAGCTGAGTAGGCACGAATCAAACAGTCAGCAGGCAATAATCATGGAACTCAGCTGTGAGGAATCATGCTGCTCAGCTGGCAATAATCAAGCAGCTGAGCAGGCAGGAATTACGCAGCACAGCTGGCAATTGTCAAGCAGATGACAGGCAGGAATCGTGCAGCTCAGCTGGCAATTGTCAAGCAGATGAGCAGACAGTAATCACGCAGCTCAGCAGGCCCTGATCACGTGACTGAGCATGCACTGTTCACGTGGCTGATCATACACTGATCACGTGATGATCATGCACTGATCACTTGGATATCATGCACTGATCACGTGGCTGATCATACACTGTTCACGTGTCTGACCATGCACTGATCACGTGGCTGATCATACACTGCTCACGTAACTGATCATGCACTGATCACGTGGCTATCATGCACTGATCACGTGGCTGAACATGCACTGTTCACGTGGCTGATCACACACCTGTCACGTGACATATCATGCACTGATCACGTGGCACTCATGCACTGATGACGTGGCTGATCATACTCTGCTCACGTAACTCATCATGCACACATCACGTGGCTATCATGCACTGCTCACGTGGCTCGTCATGGAATGATCACATAGCTACATATACTGGTCACGTGACTGATCATGCACTGATCACGTAAATGATCATGCACTGATCACGTGACTGATCATGCACTGATCACGTGACTGATCATGCACTGATCACGTGGCTATCATGCACTGATCACGTGGCTGATCATGCACTGATCACGTGCCTGATCATGCACTGATCACATGACTGATCATGCACTGATCACGTGACTGATCATGCACTGATCACGTGGCTATCATGCACTACTCACGTGGCTGATCATGGAATGATCACATAGCTACCATGTACAGGTCACGTGAATGATCATACACCCATCAGGTGACTGATCATGCACTGATCACGTGGCTATCATGCACTGATCACGAGACTGATCATGCACTGATCACGTCTATATCATGCACTGATCACATGACTGCCCATGCACTGATCACGTGGATGATCATACACTAATCATGTGACAGATCATGCACTGATCACGTGGCTGATCATGCACTGATACCGTGACTGAGCATGGACTGATCACATGACTATCATGTAGTGATCAGGTGACTTAATGGCGCTGATCATGTGACTGATCATGCGCTGATCATGTTTGCTATCATACACTGATCATGTGCCTCTGGAGGCAATAAACAAAGAGCTGAGTAGGCACGAATCAAACAGTCAGCAGGCAATAATCATGGAACTCAGGTGTGAGGAATCATGCTGCTCAGCTGGCAATAATCAAGCAGCTGAGCAGGCAGGAATTACGCAGCACAGCTGGCAATTGTCAAGCAGATGACAGGCAGGAATCGTGCAGCTCAGCTGGCAATTGTCAAGCAGATGAGCAGACAGTAATCACGCAGCTCAGCAGGCCCAGATCACGTGACTGAGCATGCACTGTTCACGTGGCTGATCATACACTGATCACGTGACTGATCATGCACTGATCACTTGGCTATCATGCACTGATCACGTGGCTGATCATACACTGTTCACGTGTCTGACCATGCACTGATCACGTGGCTGATCATACACTGCTCACGTAACTGATCATGCACTGATCACGTGGCTGATCATGCACTGATCACGTGGCTATCATGCACTGATCACGTGGCTGATCATACACTGATCACGTGACTGATCATGCACTGATCACGTGGCTGATCATGCACTGATCACGTGACTGATCATGCACTGATCACGTCTATATCATGCACTGATCACGTGACTGATCATGCACTGATCACGTGGATGATCATACACTGATCATGTGACTGATCATGCACTGATCACGTGGCTATCATGCACTGATCACGTGGCTGATCATGCAATGATCACGTAGCTACCATGTACTGGTCACGTGACTGATCATGCACTGATCACGTAATTGATCATGCACTGATCACGTGACTGATCATGCACTGATCACGTGACTGATCATGCACTGATCACGTGACTGATCATGCACTGATCACGTGGCTATCATGCACTGATCACGTGGCTGATCATGCACTGATCACGTAGCTACCATGCACTGATCACGTGACTGATCATGCACTGATCACGTGACTGATCATGCACTGATCACGTGGCTGATCATGCACTGATCACGTGATGATCATGCACTGATCACGTGGCTATCATGCACTGATCACGTGGCTGATCATGCACTGATCACGTGACTGATCATGCACTGATCACGTGGCTGATCATGCACTGATCACGTGACTGATCATGCACTGATCACGTGGCTATCATGCACTGATCACGTGGCTGATCATGCACTGATCACGTGACTGATCATGCACTGATCACGTGACTGATCATGCACTGATCACGTGGCTATCATGCACTGATCACGTGGCTGATCATGCACTGATCACGTGACTGATCATGCACTGATCACGTGACTGATCATGCACTGATCACGTGGCTATCATGCACTACTCACGTGGCTGATCATGCAATGATCATGTAGCTACCATGTACTGGTCACGTGACTGATCATACACCCATCAGGTGACTGATCATGCACTGATCACGTGGCTATCATGCACTGATCACGTGGCTGATCATGCACTGATCACCTGCCTGGTCATGCACTGATCACGTGACTGATCATGCACTGATCACGTGGCTATCATGAACTGATCACGTGGCTGATCATGCACTGATCACGTGGCTGATCATGCACTGATACCGTGACTGAGCATGGACTGATCACATGACTATCATGTAGTGATCACGTGACTTAATGGCGCTGATCATGTGACTGATCATGCACTGATCATGTTTGCTATCATACACTGATCATGTGCCTCTGGAGGCAATAAACAAAGAGCTGAGTAGGCACGAATCAAACAGTCAGCAGGCAATAATCATGGAACTCAGCTGTGAGGAATCATGCTGCTCAGCTGGCAATAATCAAGCAGCTGAGCAGGCAGGAATTACGCAGCACAGCTGGCAATTGTCAAGCAGATGACAGGCAGGAATCGTGCAGCTCAGCTGGCAATTGTCAAGCAGATGAGCAGACAGTAATCACGCAGCTCAGCAGGCCCTGATCACGTGACTGAGCATGCACTGTTCACGTGGCTGATCATACACTGATCACGTGATGATCATGCACTGATCACTTGGATATCATGCACTGATCACGTGGCTGATCATACACTGTTCACGTGTCTGACCATGCACTGATCACGTGGCTGATCATACACTGCTCACGTAACTGATCATGCACTGATCACGTGGCTATCATGCACTGATCACGTGGCTGAACATGCACTGTTCACGTGGCTGATCACACACCTGTCACGTGACATATCATGCACTGATCACGTGGCACTCATGCACTGATCACGTGGCTGATCATACTCTGCTCACGTAACTCATCATGCACACATCACGTGGCTATCATGCACTGCTCACGTGGCTCGTCATGGAATGATCACATAGCTACATATACTGGTCACGTGACTGATCATGCACTGATCACGTAAATGATCATGCACTGATCACGTGACTGATCATGCACTGATCACGTGACTGATCATGCACTGATCACGTGGCTATCATGCACTGATCACGTGGCTGATCATGCACTGATCACGTGCCTGGTCATGCACTGATCACATGACTGATCATGCACTGATCACGTGACTGATCATGCACTGATCACGTGGCTATCATGCACTACTCACGTGGCTGATCATGCAATGATCATGTAGCTACCATGTACAGGTCACGTGAATGATCATACACCCATCAGGTGACTGATCATGCACTGATCACGTGGCTATCATGCACTGATCACGTGACTGATCATGCACTGATCACGTCTATATCATGCACTGATCACATGACTGCCCATGCACTGATCACGTGGATGATCATACACTAATCATGTGACAGATCATGCACTGATCACGTGGCTGATCATGCACTGATACCGTGACTGAGCATGGACTGATCACATGACTATCATGTAGTGATCACGTGACTTAATGGCGCTGATCATGTGACTGATCATGCACTGATCATGTTTGCTATCATACACTGATCATGTGCCTCTGGAGGCAATAAACAAAGAGCTGAGTAGGCACGAATCAAACAGTCAGCAGGCAATAATCATGGAACTCAGGTGTGAGGAATCATGCTGCTCAGCTGGCAATAATCAAGCAGCTGAGCAGGCAGGAATTACGCAGCACAGCTGGCAATTGTCAAGCAGATGACAGGCAGGAATCGTGCAGCTCAGCTGGCAATTGTCAAGCAGATGAGCAGACAGTAATCACGCAGCTCAGCAGGCCCTGATCACGTGACTGAGCATGCACTGTTCACGTGGCTGATCATACACTGATCACGTGACTGATCATGCACTGATCACTTGGCTATCATGCACTGATCACGTGGCTGATCATACACTGTTCACGTGTCTGACCATGCACTGATCACGTGGCTGATCATACACTGATCACGTGGCTGATCATGCACTGATCACGTGGCTGATCATGCACTGATCACGTGACTGATCATGCACTGATCACGTGGCTGATCATACACTGATCACGTGACTGATCATGCACTGATCACGTCTATATCATGCACTGATCACATGACTGATCATGCACTGATCACGTGGATGATCATACACTGATCATGTGACTGATCATGCACTGATCACGTGGCTATCATGCACTGCTCACGTGGCTGATCATGCAATGATCACGTAGCTACCATGTACTGGTCACGTGACTGATCATGCACTGATCACGTAATTGATCATGCACTGATCACGTGACTGATCATGCACTGATCACGTGACTGATCATGCACTGATCACGTGACTGATCATGCACTGATCACGTGGCTATCATGCACTGATCACGTGGCTGATCATGCAATGATCACGTAGCTACCATGCACTGATCACGTGACTGATCATGCACTGATCACGTGACTGATCATGCACTGATCACGTGGCTGATCATGCACTGATCACGTGATGATCATGCACTGATCACGTGGATATCATGCACTGATCACGTGGCTGATCATGCACTGATCACGTGGCTGATCATGCACTGATCACGTGGCTGATCATGCACTGATCACGTGACTGATCATGCACTGATCACGTGGCTATCATGCACTGATCACGTGGCTGATCATGCACTGATCACGTGACTGATCATGCACTGATCACGTGGCTGATCATGCACTGATCACGTGGCTGATCACACTGATCACGTGACTGATCATGCACTGATCACGTGGCTATCATGCACTGATCACGTGGCTGATCATGCACTGATCACGTGGCTATCATGCACTGATCACGTGGCTGATCATACACGATCACGTGACTGATCATGCACTGATCACGTGGCTATCATGCACTGATCACGTGGCTGATCATGCACTGATCACGTGACTGATCATGCACTGATCACGTGGCTATCATGCACTGATCACGTGGCTGATCATGCACTGATCACGTGACTGATCATGCACTGATCACGTGGCTGATCATGCACTGATCACGTGGCTGATCATGCACTGATACCGTGACTGATCATGGACTGATCACATGACTATCATGCACTGATCACGTGACTTAATGGCACTGATCATGTGACTGATCATGCACTGATCATGTTTGCTATCATACACTGATCATGTGCCTCTGGAGGCAATAAACAAAGAGCTGAGTAGGCACGAATCAAACAGTCAGCAGGCAATAATCATGGAACTCAGCTGTGAGGAATCATGCTGCTCAGCTGGCAATAATCAAGCAGCTGAGCAGGCAGGAATTACGCAGCACAGCTGGCAATTGTCAAGCAGATGACAGGCAGGAATCGTGCAGCTCAGCTGGCAATTGTCAAGCAGATGAGCAGACAGTAATCACGCAGCTCAGCAGGCCCTGATCACGTGACTGATCATGCACTGATCACGTGGCTGATCATACACTGATCACGTGACTGATCATGCACTGATCACGTGACTGATCATGCACTGATCACGTGGCTGATCATGCACTGATCACGTGGCTGATCATGCACTGATCACGTGGCTGATCATGCACTGATCACGTGACTGATCATGCACTGATCACGTGGCTATCATGCACTACTCACGTGGCTGATCATGCAATGATCATGTAGCTACCATGTACCAGTCACGTGACTGATCATACACCCATCAGGTGACTGATCATGCACTGATCACGTGGCTATCATGCACTGATCACGTGGCTGATCATGCACTGATCACGTGCCTGGTCATGCACTGATCACGTGACAAATCATGCACTGATCACGTGGCTATCATGAACTGATCACGTGGCTGATCATGCACTGATCACGTGGCTGATCATGCACTGATACCGTGACTGAGCATGGACTGATCACATGACTATCATGTAGTGATCACGTGACTTAATGGCTCTGATCATGTGACTGATCATGCACTGATCATGTTTGCTATCATACACTGATCATGTGCCTCTGGAGGCAATAAACAAAGAGCTGAGTAGGCACGAATCAAACAGTCAGCAGGCAATAATCATGGAACTCAGCTGTGAGGAATCATGCTGCTCAGCTGGCAATAATCAAGCAGCTGAGCAGGCAGGAATTACGCAGCACAGCTGGCAATTGTCAAGCAGATGACAGGCAGGAATCGTGCAGCTCAGCTGGCAATTGTCAAGCAGATGAGCAGACAGTAATCACGCAGCTCAGCAGGCCCTGATCACGTGACTGAGCATGCACTGTTCACGTGGCTGATCATACACTGATCACGTGATGATCATGCACTGATCACTTGGATATCATGCACTGATCACGTGGCTGATCATACACTGATCACGTGTCTGACCATGCACTGATCACGTGGCTGATCACACACTGTCATGTGACTATCATGCACTGATCACGTGGCACTCATGCACTGATCACGTGGCTGATCATACACTGATCACGTAACTGATCATGCACACATCACGTGGCTATCATGCACTCACGTGGCTGTCATGCACTGATCACGTGTGACTGATCATGCACTGATCACGTGATCATGCACTGATCACGTGACTATCATGCACTGATCACGTGGCTGATCATGCACTGATCACGTGACTGATCATGCACTGATCACGTGGCTGATCACGTGCACTGATCACGTGGCTGATCACACATGATCACGTGACTGATCATGCACTGATCACGTGGCTGATCATGCACTGATCACGTGGCTATCATGCACTGATCACGTGGCTATCATGCACTGATCACGTGGCTGATCACACACGTATCACATGACTGATCATGCACTGATCACGTGGCTATCATGCACTGATCACGTGGCTGATCACACACGATCACATGACTGATCATGCACTGATCACGTGGCTATCATGCACTGATCACGTGGCTGATCACACACGATCACATGACTGATCATGCACTGATCACGTGGCTGATCATGCACTGATCACGTGGCTGATCATGCACTGATACCGTGACTGAGCATGGACTGATCACATGACTATCATGTAGTGATCACGTGACTTAATGGCTCTGATCATGTGACTGATCATGCACTGATCATGTTTGCTATCATACACTGATCATGTGCCTCTGGAGGCAATAAACAAAGAGCTGAGTAGGCACGAATCAAACAGTCAGCAGGCAATAATCATGGAACTCAGCTGTGAGGAATCATGCTGCTCAGCTGGCAATAATCAAGCAGCTGAGCAGGCAGGAATTACGCAGCACAGCTGGCAATTGTCAAGCAGATGACAGGCAGGAATCGTGCAGCTCAGCTGGCAATTGTCAAGCAGATGAGCAGACAGTAATCACGCAGCTCAGCAGGCCCTGATCACGTGACTGAGCATGCACTGTTCACGTGGCTGATCATACACTGATCACGTGATGATCATGCACTGATCACTTGGATATCATGCACTGATCACGTGGCTGATCATACACTGTTCACGTGTCTGACCATGCACTGATCACGTGGCTGATCATACACTGCTCACGTAACTGATCATGCACTGATCACGTGGCTATCATGCACTGATCACGTGGCTGAACATGCACTGTTCACGTGGCTGATCACACACCTGTCACGTGACATATCATGCACTGACCACGTGGCACTCATGCACTGATCACGTGGCTGATCATACTCTGCTCACGTAACTCATCATGCACACATCACGTGGCTATCATGCACTGCTCACGTGGCTCGTCGTGGAATGATCACATAGCTACAATATACTGGTCACGTGACTGATCATGCACTGATCACGTAAATGATCATGCACTGATCACGTGACTGATCATGCACTGATCACGTGACTGATCATGCACTGATCACGTGGCTATCATGCACTGATCACGTGGCTGATCATGCACTGATCACGTGCCTGGTCATGCACTGATCACATGACTGATCATGCACTGATCACGTGACTGATCATGCACTGATCACGTGGCTATCATGCACTACTCACGTGGCTGATCATGCAATGATCATGTAGCTACCATGTACAGGTCACGTGAATGATCATACACCCATCAGGTGACTGATCATGCACTGATCACGTGGCTATCATGCACTGATCACGAGACTGATCATGCACTGATCACGTCTATATCATGCACTGATCACATGACTGCCCATGCACTGATCACGTGGATGATCATACACTAATCATGTGACAGATCATGCACTGATCACGTGGCTGATCATGCACTGATACCGTGACTGAGCATGGACTGATCACATGACTATCATGTAGTGATCACGTGACTTAATGGCGCTGATCATGTGACTGATCATGCGCTGATCATGTTTGCTATCATACACTGATCATGTGCCTCTGGAGGCAGTAAACAAAGAGCTGAGTAGGCACGAATCAAACAGTCAGCAGGCAATAATCATGGAACTCAGGTGTGAGGAATCATGCTGCTCAGCTGGCAATAATCAAGCAGCTGAGCAGGCAGGAATTACGCAGCACAGCTGACAATTGTCAAGCAGATGACAGGCAGGAATCGTGCAGCTCAGCTGGCAATTGTCAAGCAGATGAGCAGACAGTAATCACGCAGCTCAGCAGGCCCAGATCACGTGACTGAGCATGCACTGTTCACGTGGCTGATCATACACTGATCACGTGACTGATCATGCACTGATCACTTGGCTATCATGCACTGATCACGTGGCTGATCATACACTGTTCACGTGTCTGACCATGCACTGATCACGTGGCTGATCATACACTGCTCACGTAACTGATCATGCACTGATCACGTGGCTGATCATGCACTGATCACGTGGCTATCATGCACTGATCACGTGGCTGATCATACACTGATCACGTAACTGATCATGCACTGATCACGTGGCTGATCATACACTGATCACGTAACTGATCATGCACTGATCACGTCTATATCATGCACTGATCACATGACTGCCCATGCACTGATCACCCGGATGATCATACACTGATCATGCGACAGATCATGCATTGATCACGTGGCTATCATGCACTGCTCACGTGGCTGATCATGGAATGATCACGTAGCTACCATGTACTGGTCACGTGACTGATCATGCACTGATCACGTAAATGATCATGCACTGATCACGTGACTGATCATGCACTGATCACGTGAGTGATCATGCACTGATCACGTGACTGATCATGCACTGATCACGTGGCTATCATGCACTGATCACGTGGCTGATCATGCAATGATCACGTAGCTACCATATACTGATCACGTGACTGATCATGCACTGATCACGTGACTGATCATGCACTGATCACGTGGCTGATCATGCACTGATCACGTGATGATCATGCACTGATCACGTGGCTATCATGCACTGATCACGTGACTGATCATGCACTGATCACGTGACTGATCATGCACTGATCACGTGGCTGATCATGCACTGATCACGTGACTGATCATGCACTGATCACGTGGCTATCATGCACTGATCACGTGGCTGATCATGCACTGATCACGTGACTGATCATGCACTGATCACGTGACTGATCATGCACTGATCACGTGGCTATCATGCACTGATCACTTGGCTGGTCATACACTGATCACGTGCCTGATCATGCACTGATCACGTGACTGATCATGCACTGATCACGTGGCTATCATGCACTACTCACGTGGCTGATCATGCAATGATCATGTAGCTACCATGTACAGTCACGTGACTGATCATACACCCATCAGGTGACTGATCATGCACTGATCACGTGGCTATCATGCACTGATCACGTGGCTGATCATGCACTGATCACCTGCCTGGTCATGCACTGATCACGTGACAAATCATGCACTGATCACGTGGCTATCATGAACTGATCACGTGGCTGATCATGCACTGATCACGTGGCTGATCATGCACTGATACCGTGACTGAGCATGGACTGATCACATGACTATCATGTAGTGATCACGTGACTTAATGGCTCTGATCATGTGACTGATCATGCACTGATAATGTTTGCTATCATACACTGATCATGTGCCTCTGGAGGCAATAAACAAAGAGCTGAGTAGGCACGAATCAAACAGTCAGCAGGCAATAATCATGGAACTCAGCTGTGAGGAATCATGCTGCTCAGCTGGCAATAATCAAGCAGCTAGCAGGCAGGAATTACGCAGCTCAGCTGGCAATTGTCAAGCAGATGAGCAGACAGTAATCACGCAGCTCAGCAGGCCCTTATCACGTGACTGAGCAGGCACTGTTCACGTGGCTCATCATACACTGATCACGTGATGATCATGCACTGATCACTTGGATATCATGCACTGATCACGTGGCTGATCATACACTGATCACGTGTCTGACCATGCACTGATCACGTGGCTGATCACACACCTGTCATGTGACATATCATGCACTGATCACGTGGCACTCATGCACTGATCACGTGGCTGATCATACACTGCTCACGTAACTCATCATGCACACATCACGTGGCTATCATGCACTGCTCACGTGGCTCGTCATGGAATGATCACATAGCTACCATATACTGGTCACGTGACTGATCATGCACAGATCACGTAAATGATCATGCACTGTTCACGTGACTGATCATGTACTGATCACGTGACTGATCATGCACTGATCACGTGGCTATCATGCACTGCTCACGTGGCTGATCATGCAACGATCACGTAGCAACCATGTACTGATCACGTGACTGATCATGCACTGATCACGTAATTGATCATGCACTGATCACGTGGCTCATCATGCACTGATCACGTGGCTGATCACACATGTATCACGTGACTGATCATGCACTGATCACGTGGCTGATCATGCACTGATCACGTGGCTATCATGCACTGATCACGTGGATATCATGCACTGATCACGTGGCTGATCACACACGTATCACATGACTGATCATGCACTGATCACGTGGCTATCATGCACTGATCACGTGGCTGATCACACACGTATCACATGACTGATCATGCACTGATCACCTGGCTGATCATGCACTGATCACGTGGCTGATCATGCACTGATACCGTGACTGAGCATGGACTGATCACATGACTATCATGTAGTGATCACGTGACTTAATGGCTCTGATCATGTGACTGATCATGCACTGATCATGTTTGCTATCATACACTGATCATGTGCCTCTGGAGGCAATAAACAAAGAGCTGAGTAGGCACGAATCAAACAGTCAGCAGGCAATAATCATGGAACTCAGCTGTGAGGAATCATGCTGCTCAGCTGGCAATAATCAAGCAGCTGAGCAGGCAGGAATTACGCAGCACAGCTGGCAATTGTCAAGCAGATGACAGGCAGGAATCGTGCAGCTCAGCTGGCAATTGTCAAGCAGATGAGCAGACAGTAATCACGCAGCTCAGCAGGCCCTGATCACGTGACTGAGCATGCACTGTTCACGTGGCTGATCATACACTGATCACGTGATGATCATGCACTGATCACTTGGATATCATGCACTGATCACGTGGCTGATCATACACTGTTCACGTGTCTGACCATGCACTGATCACGTGGCTGATCATACACTGCTCACGTAACTGATCATGCACTGATCACGTGGCTATCATGCACTGATCACGTGGCTGAACATGCACTGTTCACGCGGCTGATCACACACCTGTCACGTGACATATCATGCACTGATCACGTGGCACTCATGCACTGATCACGTGGCTGATCATACTCTGCTCACGTAACTCATCATGCACACATCACGTGGCTATCATGCACTGCTCACGTGGCTCGTCATGGAATGATCACATAGCTACAATATACTGGTCACGTGACTGATCATGCACTGATCACGTAAATGATCATGCACTGTTCACGTGACTGATCATGCACTGATCACGTGACTGATCATGCACTGATCACGTGGCTATCATGCACTGATCACGTGGCTGATCATGCACTGATCACGTGCCTGGTCATGCACTGATCACGTGACTGATCATGCACTGATCACGTGACTGATCATGCACTGATCACGTGGCTATCATGCACTACTCACGTGGGTGATCATGCAATGATCATGTAGCTACCATGTACAGGTCACGTGAATGATCATACACCCATCAGGTGACTGATCATGCACTGATCACGTGGCTATCATGCACTGATCACGAGACTGATCATGCACTGATCACGTCTATATCATGCACTGATCACATGACTGCCCATGCACTGATCACGTGGATGATCATACACTAATCATGTGACAGATCATGCACTGATCACGTGGCTGATCATGCACTGATACCGTGACTGAGCATGGACTGATCACATGACTATCATGTAGGATCACGTGACTTAATGGCGCTGATCATGTGACTGATCATGCGCTGATCATGTTTGCTATCATACACTGATCATGTGCCTCTGGAGGCAATAAACAAAGAGCTGAGTAGGCACGAATCAAACAGTCAGCAGGCAATAATCATGGAACTCAGGTGTGAGGAATCATGCTGCTCAGCTGGCAATAATCAAGCAGCTGAGCAGGCAGGAATTACGCAGCACAGCTGACAATTGTCAAGCAGATGACAGGCAGGAATCGTGCAGCTCAGCTGGCAATTGTCAAGCAGATGAGCAGACAGTAATCACGCAGCTCAGCAGGCCCAGATCACGTGACTGAGCAGGCACTGTTCACGTGGCTGATCATACACTGATCACGTGACTGATCATGCACTGATCACTTGGCTATCATGCACTGATCACGTGGCTGATCATACACTGTTCACGTGTCTGACCATGCACTGATCACGTGGCTGATCATACACTGCTCACGTAACTGATCATGCACTGATCACGTGGCTGATCATGCACTGATCACGTGGCTATCATGCACTGATCACGTGGCTGATCATACACTGATCACGTGACTGATCATGCACTGATCACGTGGCTGATC
Source organism: Bos javanicus (assembly GCF_032452875.1). Classification (NCBI taxonomy): domain Eukaryota; kingdom Metazoa; phylum Chordata; class Mammalia; order Artiodactyla; family Bovidae; genus Bos; species Bos javanicus. Next base: position 142,760 of record NW_026893760.1, read on the forward strand.
ATGCACTGATCACGTGACTGATCATGCACTGATCACGTCTATATCATGCACTGATCACGTGACTGATCATGCACTGATCACGTGGATGATCATACACTGATCATGTGACTGATCATGCACTGATCACGTGGCTATCATGCACTGATCACGTGGCTGATCATGCACTGATCACGTAGCTACCATGTACTGATCACGTGACTGATCATGCACTGATCACGTAATTGATCATGCACTGATCACGTGACTGATCATGCACTGATCACGTGAGTGATCATGCACTGATCACGTGACTGATCATGCACTGATCACGTGGCTATCATGCACTGATCATGTGGCTGATCATGCACTGATCACGTAGCTACCATGCACTGATCACGTGACTGATCATGCACTGATCACGTAACTGATCATGCACTGATCACGTGGCTGATCATGCACTGATCACGTGGCTGATCATGCACTGATCACGTGACTGATCATGCACTGATCACGTGACTGATCATGCACTGATCACGTGGCTATCATGCACTGATCACGTGGCTGATCATGCACTGATCACGTGGCTGATCATGCACTGATCACGTGACTGATCATGCACTGATCACGTGGCTATCATGCACTGATCACGTGGCTGATCATGCACTGATCATGTAGCTACCATGTACTGTCACGTGACTGATCATACACTGATCACGTGACTGATCATGCACTGATCACGTGGCTATCATGCACTGATCACGTGGCTGTCATGCACTGATCACATAGCTACATATACTGATCACGTGACTGATCATGCACTGATCACGTGGCTGATCATGCACTGATCACGTGACTGATCATGCACTGATCACGTGACTGATCATGCACTGATCACGTGGCTATCATGCACTGATCACGTGGCTGATCATGCACTGATCACGTGCCTGATCATGCACTGATCACATGACTGATCATGCACTGATCACGTGACTGATCATGCACTGATCACGTGGCTATCATGCACTACTCACGTGGCTGATCATGCAATGATCATGTAGCTACCATGTACAGGTCACGTGAATGATCATACACCCATCAGGTGACTGATCATGCACTGATCACGTGGCTATCATGCACTGATCACGAGACTGATCATGCACTGATCACGCCTATATCATGCACTGATCACATGACTGCCCATGCACTGATCACGTGGATGATCATGCACTGATCACGTGGCTGATCATGCACTGATACCGTGACTGAGCATGGACTGATCACATGACTATCATGTAGTGATCACGTGACTTAATGGCGCTGATCATGTGACTGATCATGCACTGATCATGTTTGCTATCATACACTGATCATGTGCCTCTGGAGGCAATAAACAAAGAGCTGAGTAGGCACGAATCAAACAGTCAGCAGGCAATAATCATGGAACTCAGGTGTGAGGAATCATGCTGCTCAGCTGGCAATAATCAAGCAGCTGAGCAGGCAGGAATTACGCAGCACAGCTGGCAATTGTCAAGCAGATGACAGGCAGTAATCGTGCAGCTCAGCTGGCAATTGTCAAGCAGATGAGCAGACAGTAATCACGCAGCTCAGCAGGCCCAGATCACGTGACTGAGTATGCACTGTTCACGTGGCTGATCATACACTGATCACGTAACTGATCATGCACTGATCACTTGGCTATCATGCACTGATCACGTGGCTGATCATACACTGTTCACGTGTCTGATCATGCACTGATCACGTGGCTGATCATACACTGATCACGTGGCTATCATGCACTGATCACGTGGCTGATCATGCACTGATCACGTGACTGATCATGCACTGATCACGTGGCTGATCATGCACTGATCACGTGACTGATCATGCACTGATCACGTCTATATCATGCACTGATCACGTGACTGATCATGCACTGATCACGTGGATGATCATACACTGATCATGTGACTGATCATGCACTGATCACGTGGCTATCATGCACTGCTCACGTGGCTGATCATGCAATGATCACGTAGCTACCATGTACTGGTCACGTGACTGATCATGCACTGATCACGTAATTGATCATGCACTGATCACGTGACTGATCATGCACTGATCACGTGACTGATCATGCACTGATCACGTGACTGATCATGCACTGATCACGTGGCTATCATGCACTGATCATGTGGCTGATCATGCACTGATCACGTAGCTACCATGTACTGGTCACGTGACTGATCATGCACTGATCACGTAATTGATCATGCACTGATCACGTGGCTGATCATGCACTGATCACGTGGCTGATCATGCACTGATCACGTGACTGATCATGCACTGATCACGTGACTGATCATGCACTGATCACGTGGCTATCATGCACTGATCACGTGGCTGATCATGCACTGATCACGTGCCTGATCATGCACTGATCACGTGACTGATCATGCACTGATCACGTGGCTATCATGCACTACTCACGTGGCTGATCATGCAATGATCATGTAGCTACCATGTACAGTCACGTGACTGATCATACACCCATCAGGTGACTGATCATGCACTGATCACGTGGCTATCATGCACTGATCACGTGGCTGATCATGCACTGATCACCTGCCTGGTCATGCACTGATCACGTGACTGATCATGCACTGATCACGTGGCTATCATGAACTGATCACCTGGCTGATCATGCACTGATCACGTGGCTGATCATGCACTGATACCGTGACTGAGCATGGACTGATCACATGACTATCATGTAGTGATCACGTGACTTAATGGCGCTGATCATGTGACTGATCATGCACTGATAATGTTTGCTATCATACACTGATCATGTGCCTCTGGAGGCAATAAACAAAGAGCTGAGTAGGCACGAATTATACAGTCAGCAGGCAATAATCATGGAACTCAGCTGAGAGGAATCATGCTGCTCAGCTGGCAATAATCAAGCAGCTGAGCAGGCAGGAATTACGCAGCTCAGCTGGCAATTGTCAAGCAGATGAGCAGACAGTAATCACGCAGCTCAGCAGGCCCTGATCACGTGACTGAGCAGGCACTGTTCACGTGGCTGATCATACACTGATCACGTGATGATCATGCACTGATCACTTGGATATCATGCACTGATCACGTGGCTGATCATACACTGTTCACGTGTCTGACCATGCACTGATCACGTGGCTGATCACACACTGTCACGTGACATATCATGCACTGATCACGTGGCACTCATGCACTGATCACGTGGCTGATCATACACTGCTCACGTAACTGATCATGCACACATCACGTGGCTATCATGCACTGCTCACGTGGCTGTCATGGAATGATCACGTAGCTACCATATACTGGTCACGTGACTGATCATGCACAGATCACGTAAATGATCATGCACTGATCACGTGACTGATCATGCACTGATCACGTGACTGATCATGCACTGATCACGTGGCTATCATGCACTGCTCACGTGGCTGATCATGCAACGATCACGTAGCAACCATGTACTGATCACGTGACTGATCATGCACTGATCACGTAATTGATCATGCACTGATCACGTGGCTCATCATGCACTGATCACGTGGCTGATCACACATGATCACGTGACTGATCATGCACTGATCACGTGGCTGATCATGCACTGATCACGTGGCTATCATGCACTGATCACGTGGATATCATGCACTGATCACGTGGCTGATCACACACGTATCACATGACTGATCATGCACTGATCACGTGGCTATCATGCACTGATCACGTGGCTGATCACACACGATCACATGACTGATCATGCACTGATCACGTGGCTGATCATGCACTGATCACGTGGCTGATCATGCACTGATACCGTGACTGAGCATGGACTGATCACATGACTATCATGCAGTGATCACGTGACTTAATGGCACTGATCATGTGACTGATCATGCGCTGATCATGTTTGCTATCATACACTGATCATGTGCCTCTGGAGGCAATAAACAAAGAGCTGAGTAGGCACGAATCAAACAGTCAGCAGGCAATAATCATGGAACTCAGCTGTGAGAAATCATGCTGCTCAGCTGGCAATAATCAAGCAGCTGAGCAGGCAGGAATTACGCAGCTCAGCTGGCAATTGTCAAGCAGATGAGCAGACAGTAATCACGCAGCTCAGCAGGCCCTGATCACGTGACTGAGCATGCACTGTTCACGTGGCTGATCATACACTGATCACGTGATGATCATGCACTGATCACTTGGATATCATGCACTGATCACGTGGCTGATCATGCACTGATCACGTGTCTGACCATGCACTGATCACGTGGCTGATCACACACTGTCACGTGACATATCATGCACTGATCACGTGGCACTCATGCACTGATCACGTGGCTGATCATACACTGATCACGTAACTGATCATGCACACATCACGTGGCTATCATGCACTGCTCACGTGGCTGATCATGGAATGATCACGTAGCTACCATGCACTGGTCACGTGACTGATCATGCACTGATCACGTAAATGATCATGCACTGATCACGTGACTGATCATGCACTGATCACGTGACTGATCATGCACTGATCACGTGGCTATCATGCACTGCTCACGTGGCTGATCATGCAACGATCACGTAGCAACCATGTACTGATCACGTGACTGATCATGCACTGATCACGTAATTGATCATGCACTGATCACGTGGCTCATCATGCACTGATCACGTGGCTGATCACACATGATCACGTGACTGATCATGCACTGATCACGTGACTATCATGCACTGATCACGTGACTATCATGCACTGATCACGTGGCTATCATGCACTGATCACGTGACTGATCACACACGTATCACATGACTGATCATGCACTGATCACGTGGCTATCATGCACTGATCACGTGGCTGATCACACACGATCACGTGACTGATCATGCACTGATCACGTGTCTATCATGCACTGATCACGTGACTGATCATGCACTGATCACATGGCTGATCATGCACTGATCACGTGGCTGATCATGCACTGATCACGTGGCTGATCATGCACTGATACCGTGACTGAGCATGGACTGATCACATGACTATCATGTAGTGATCACGTGACTTAATGGCTCTGATCATGTGACTGATCATGCACTGATAATGTTTGCTATCATACACTGATCATGTGCCTCTGGAGGCAATAAACAAAGAGCTGAGTAGGCACGAATCAAACAGTCAGCAGGCAATAATCATGGAACTCAGCTGTGAGGAATCATGCTGCTCAGCTGGCAATAATCAAGCAGCTGAGCAGGCAGGAATTACGCAGCACAGCTGACAATTGTCAAGCAGATGACAGGCAGGAATCGTGCAGCTCAGCTGGCAATTGTCAAGCAGATGAGCAGACAGTAATCACGCAGCTCAGCAGGCCCTGATCACGTGACTGAGCATGCACTGTTCACGTGGCTGATCATACACTGATCACGTGATGATCATGCACTGATCACTTGGATATCATGCACTGATCACATGGCTGATCATACACTGTTCACGTGTCTGACCATGCACTGATCACGTGGCTGATCATACACTGCTCTGGTAACTGATCATGCACTGATCACGTGGCTATCATGGACTGATCACGTGGCTGAACATGCACTGTTCACGTGGCTGATCACACACCTGTCACATGACATATCATGCACTGATCACGTGGCACTCATGCACTGATCACGTGGCTGATCATACTCTGCTCACGTAACTCATTATGCACACATCACGTGGCTATCATGCACTGCTCACGTGGCTCGTCATGGAATGATCACATAGCTACAATATACTGGTCACGTGACTGATCATGCACAGATCACGTAAATGATCATGCACTGTTCACGTGACTGATCATGTACTGATCACGTGACTGATCATGCACTGATCACGTGGCTATCATGCACTGATCACTTGGCTGGTCATACACTGATCACGTGCCTGGTCATGCACAGATTACATGACTGATCATGCACTGAACACGTGACTGATCATGCACTGATCACGTGGCTATCATGCACTACTCACGTGGCTGATCATGCAATGATCATATAGCTACCATGTACAGGTCACGTGAATGATCATACACCCATCAGGTGACTGATCATGCACTGATCACGTGGCTATCATGCACTGATCACGAGACTGATCATGAACTGATCACGTCTATATCATGCACTGATCACATGACTGCCCATGCACTGATCACGTGGATGATCATACACTAATCATGTGACAGATCATGCACTGATCACGTGGCTGATCATGCACTGATACCGTGACTGAGCATGGACTGATCACATGACTATCATGTAGTGATCACGTGACTTAATGGCGCTGATCATGTGACTGATCATGCGCTGATCATGTTTGCTATCATACACTGATCATGTGCCTCTGGAGGCAATAAACAAAGAGCTGAGTAGGCACGAATTATACAGTCAGCAGGCAATAATCATGGAACTCAGGTGTGAGGAATCATGCTGCTCAGCTGGCAATAATCAAGCAGCTGAGCAGGCAGGAATTACGCAGCACAGCTGATAATTGTCAAGCAGATGACAGGCAGGAATCGTGCAGCTCAGCTGGCAATTGTCAAGCAGATGAGCAGACGGTAATCACGCAGCTCAGCAGGCCCAGATCACGTGACTGAGCATGCACTGTTCACGTGGCTGATCATACGCTGCTCACGTAACTGATAATGCACTGATCACGTGGCTATCATGCACTGATCACGTGGCTGATCATACACTGCTCACGTGACTGATCATGCACTGATCACGTGGCTGATCATGCACTGATCACGTGACTATCATGCACTGATCACGTGGCTGATCATACACTGATCACGTGACTGATCATGCACTGATCACGTGGCTGATCACACACTGATCACGTGACTGATCATGCACTGATCACGTCTATCTCATGCACTGATCACATGACTGCCCATGCACTGATCACGTGGCTGATCATGCACTGATCACGCGACTGATCATGCACTGATCACGTGACTATCATGCACTGATCACGTGGCTGATCATGCACTGATCACGTGGCTGATCATGCACTGATCACGTGACTGATCATGCACTGATCACGTGACTATCATGCACTGATCACGTGACTGATCATGCACTGATCACGTGGCTGATCATACACTGCTCACGTGACTGATCATGCACACATCCCGTGGCTATCATGCACTGTTCACGTGGCTGGTCATGCAATGATCACGTAGCTACCATATACTGGTCACGTGACTGATCATGCACTGATCACGTAATTGATCATGCACTGATCGCGTGGCTGATCATGCACTGATCACGTGGCTGATCATGCACTGATCACGTGACTGATCATGCACTGATCACGTGACTGATCATGCACTGATCACGTGGCTATCATGCACTGATCACGTGGCTGATCATGCACTGATCACGTGACTGATCATGCACTGATCACGTGACTGATCATGCACTGATCACGTGGCTATCATGCACTGATCACGTGGCTGATCATGCACTGATCATGTAGCTACCATGTACGGTCACGTGACTGATCATGCACTGATCACGTGACTGATCATGCACTGATCACGTGGCTATCATGCACTGATCACGTGGCTGATCATGCACTGATCACGTAGCTACATATACTGATCACGTGACTGATCATGCACTGATCACGTGGCTGATCATGCACTGATCACGTGACTGATCATGCACTGATCACGTGGCTGATCATGCACTGATCACGTGGCTATCATGCACTGATCACGTGGCTGATCATGCACTGATCACGTGCCTGATCATGCACTGATCACATGACTGATCATGCACTGATCACGTGGCTGATCATGCACTGATCACGTGGCTATCATGCACTACTCACGTGGCTGATCATGCACTGATCACGTAGCTACCATGCACAGGTCACGTGGCTGATCATACACCCATTAGGTGACTGATCATGCACTGATCACGTGGCTATCATGCACTGATCACGTGACTGATCATGCACTGATCACGTCTATATCATGAACTGATCACATGACTGATCATGCACTGATCACGTGGCTGATCATGCACTGATCACGTGGCTGATCATGCACTGATACCGTGACTGAGCATGGACTGATCACATGACTATCATGTAGTGATCACGTGACTTAATGGCTCTGATCATGTGACTGATCATGCACTGATCATGTTTGCTATCATATACTGATCATGTGCCTCTGGAGGCAATAAACAAAGAGCTGAGAAAGCACGAATCAAACAGTCAGCAGGCAATAATCATGGAACTCAGGTGTGAGGAATCATGCTGCTCAGCTGGCAATAATCAAGCAGCTGAGCAGGCAGGAATTACGCAGCACAGCTGGCAATTGTCAAGCAGATGACAGGCAGGAATCGTGCAGCTCAGCTGGCAATTGTCAAGCAGATGAGCAGACAGTAATCACGCAGCTCAGCAGGCCCTGATCACGTGACTGAGCATGCACTGTTCACGTGGCTGATCATACACTGATCACGTGATGATCATGCACTGATCACGTGGATATCATGCACTGATCACGTGGCTGATCATACACTGTTCACGTGTCTGACCATGCACTGATCACGTGGCTGATCATGCACTGCTCAGGTAACTGATCATGCACTGATCACGTGGCTGATCATGCACTGATCACGTGGCTGAACATGCACTGATCACGTGGCTGATCATGCACTGATCACGTGACTGATCATGCACTGATCACGTCTATATCATGCACTGATCACGTGGCACTCATGCACTGATCACGTGGCTGATCATACTCTGCTCACGTAACTGATCATGCACACATCACGTGGCTATCATGCACTGCTCACGTGGCTGATCATGGAATGATCACGTAGCTACCATATACTGGTCACGTGACTGATCATGCACTGATCACGTAAATGATCATGCACTGATCACGTGACTGATCATGCACTGATCACGTGACTGATCATGCACTGATCACGTGACTGATCATGCACTGATCACGTGGCTATCATGCACTGATCACGTGGCTGATCATGCACTGATCACGTAGCTACCATGTACTGGTCACGTGACTGATCATGCACTGATCACGTAATTGATCATGCACTGATCACGTGGCTGATCATGCACTGATCACGTGGCTGATCATGCACTGATCACGTGGCTGATCATGCACTGATCACGTGACTGATCATGCACTGATCACGTAGCTATCATGCACTGATCACGTGGCTGATCATGCACTGATCACGTGGCTGATCATGCACTGATCACGTGACTGATCATGCACTGATCACGTGGCTATCATGCACTGATCACGTGACTGATCATGCACTGATCACGTAACTACCATGCACTGATCACGTGACTATCATACACTGATCACGTAACTGATCATGCACTGATCACGTGGCTATCATGCACTGATCACGTGGCTGTCATGCAATGATCACATAGCTACATATACTGATCACGTGACTGATCATGCACTGATCACGTGGCTGATCATGCACTGATCACGTGGCTGATCATGCACTGATCACGTGACTGATCATGCACTGATCACGTGGCTATCATGCACTGATCACGTGGCTGATCATGCACTGATCACGTGCCTGATCATGCACTGATCACATGACTGATCATGCACTGATCACGTGACTGATCATGCACTGATCACGTGGCTATCATGCACTGCTCACGTGGCTGATCATGCAATGATCACGTAGCTACCATGTACAGGTCACGTGAATGATCATGCACTGATCAGGTGACTGATCATGCACTGATCACGTGGCTGATCATACACTGATCACGTAACTGATCATGCACTGATCACGTCTATATCATGCACTGATCACGTGACTGCCCATGCACTGATCACGTGGCTGATCATACACTGATCACGTGGCTGATCATGCACTGATACCGTGACTGATCATGCACTGATCACGTGATTGATCATGTACTGATTACGTGACTGATCATGCACTGATCACGTGGCTGATCATGCACTGATCACGTTTGCTATCATGCACTGATCATGTGCCTCTGGAGGCAATAAACAAAGTGCTGAGTAGGCACGAATCAAACAGTGAGCAGGCACTGATCATGGAACTCAGGTGTGAGGAATCATGCACTGATCAGCTGGCAATAATCATGCACTGAGCAGGCAGGAATTACGCAGCACAGCTGGCAATTGTCAAGCAGATGACAGGCAGGAATCGTGCAGCTCAGCTGGCAATTGTCAAGCAGATGAGCAGACAGTAATCACGCAGCTCAGCAGGCCCTGATCACGTGACTGATCATGCACTGATCACGTAACTGATCATGCACTGATCACGTGGCTGATCATGCACTGATCACGTGGCTATCATGCACTGATCACGTGGCTGATCATACACTGTTCACGTGGCTGATCATGCACTGATCACGTGGCTGATCATACACTGATCACGTGGCTATCATGCACTGATCACGTGGCTGATCATGCACTGATCACGTGACTGATCATGCACTGATCACGTGGCTGATCATACACTGATCACGTGACTGATCATGCACTGATCACGTCTATATCATGCACTGATCACGTGACTGATCATGCACTGATCACGTGGATGATCATACACTGATCATGTGACTGATCATGCACTGATCACGTGGCTATCATGCACTGCTCACGTGGCTGATCATGCAATGATCACGTAGCTACCATGTACTGGTCACGTGACTGATCATGCACTGATCACGTAATTGATCATGCACTGATCACGTGACTTATCATGCACTGATCACGTGACTGATCATGCACTGATCACGTGACTGATCATGCACTGATCACGTGGCTATCATGCACTGCTCACGTGGCTGATCATGCAATGATCACGTAGCAACCATATACTGGTCACGTGACTGATCATGCACTGATCACGTAATTGATCATGCACTGATCACGTGGCTGATCATGCACTGATCACGTGGCTGATCATGCACTGATCACGTGACTGATCACGTGACTGATCATGCACTGATCACGTGGCTATCATGCACTGATCACGTGGCTGATCATGCACTGATCACGTGCCTGATCATGCACTGATCACGTGACTGATCATGCACTGATCACGTGGCTATCATGCACTACTCACGTGGCTGATCATGCAATGATCATGTAGCTACCATGTACCAGTCACGTGACTGATCATACACCCATCAGGTGACTGATCATGCACTGATCACGTGGCTATCATGCACTGATCACGTGGCTGATCATGCACTGATCACCTGCCTGGTCATGCACTGATCACGTGACTGATCATGCACTGATCACATGGCTATCATGAACTGATCACGTGGCTGATCATGCACTGATCACGTGGCTGATCATGCACTGATACCGTGACTGAGCATGGACTGATCACATGACTATCATGTAGTGATCACGTGACTTAATGGCTCTGATCATGTGACTGATCATGCACTGATCATGTTTGCTATCATACACTGATCATGTGCCTCTGGAGGCAATAAACAAAGAGCTGAGTAGGCACGAATCAAACAGTCAGCAGGCAATAATCATGGAACTCAGCTGTGAGGAATCATGCTGCTCAGCTGGCAATAATCAAGCAGCTGAGCAGGCAGGAATTACGCAGCTCAGCTGGCAATTGTCAAGCAGATGAGCAGACAGTAATCACGCAGCTCAGCAGGCCCTGATCACGTGACTGAGCATGCACTGTTCACGTGGCTGATCATACACTGATCACGTGATGATCATGCACTGATCACTTGGATATCATGCACTGATCACGTGGCTGATCATACACTGATCACGTGTCTGACCATGCACTGATCACGTGGCTGATCACACACTGTCACGTGACATATCATGCACTGATCACGTGGCACTCATGCACTGATCACGTGGCTGATCATACACTGCTCACGTAACTGATCATGCACACATCACGTGGCTATCATGCACTGATCACGTGGCTCGTCATGGAATGATCACGTAGCTACCATATACTGGTCACGTGACTGATCATGCACTGATCACGTAAATGATCATGCACTGTTCACGTGACTGATCATGTACTGATCACGTGACTGATCATGCACTGATCACGTGGCTATCATGCACTGCTCACGTGGCTGATCATGCAACGATCACGTAGCAACCATGTACTGATCACGTGACTGATCATGCACTGATCACGTAATTGATCATGCACTGATCACGTGGCTCATCATGCACTGATCACGTGGCTGATCACACATGTATCACGTGACTGATCATGCACTGATCACGTGGCTGATCATGCACTGATCACGTGGCTATCATGCACTGATCACGTGGATATCATGCACTGATCACGTGGCTGATCACACACGTATCACATGACTGATCATGCACTGATCACGTGGCTACCATGCACTGATCACGTGGCTGATCACACACGTATCACATGACTGATCATGCACTGATCACGTGGCTGATCATGCACTGATCACGTGGCTGATCATGCACTGATACCGTGACTGAGCATGGACTGATCACATGACTATCATGTAGTGATCACGTGACTTAATGGCTCTGATCATGTGACTGATCATGCACTGATCATGTTTGCTATCATACACTGATCATGTGCCTCTGGAGGCAATAAACAAAGAGCTGAGTAGGCACGAATCAAACAGTCAGCAGGCAATAATCATGGAACTCAGCTGTGAGGAATCATGCTGCTCAGCTGGCAATAATCAAGCAGCTGAGCAGGCAGGAATTACGCAGCTCAGCTGGCAATTGTCAAGCAGATGAGCAGACAGTAATCACGCAGCTCAGCAGGCCCTGATCACGTGACTGAGCATGCACTGTTCACGTGGCTGATCATACACTGATCACGTGATGATCATGCACTGATCACTTGGATATCATGCACTGATCACGTGGCTGATCATACACTGATCACGTGTCTGACCATGCACTGATCACGTGGCTGATCATACACTGTCATGTGACTGATCATGCACTGATCACGTGGCATCATGCACTGATCACGTGGCTGATCATGCACTGATCACGTGACTGATCATGCACACATCACGTGGCTATCATGCACTGATCACGTGGCTGTCATGCAATGATCACGTAGCTACCATATACTGGTCACGTGACTGATCATGCACTGATCACGTAAATGATCATGCACTGATCACGTGACTGATCATGCACTGATCACGTGACTGATCATGCACTGATCACGTGGCTATCATGCACTGATCACGTGGCTGATCATGCACGATCACGTAGCAACCATGTACTGATCACGTGACTGATCATGCACTGATCACGTAATTGATCATGCACTGATCACGTGGCTGATCATGCACTGATCACGTGGCTGATCACACATGATCACGTGACTGATCATGCACTGATCACGTGGCTGATCATGCACTGATCACGTGGCTATCATGCACTGATCACGTGGCTATCATGCACTGATCACGTGCTGATCACACACGATCACGTGACTGATCATGCACTGATCACGTGGCTATCATGCACTGATCACGTGGCTGATCATGCACTGATCACGTGACTGATCATGCACTGATCACGTGGCTATCATGCACTGATCACGTGACTGATCATGCACTGATCACATGACTGATCATGCACTGATCACGTGGCTGATCATGCACTGATCACGTGGCTGATCATGCACTGATACCGTGACTGAGCATGGACTGATCACATGACTATCATGTAGTGATCACGTGACTTAATGGCGCTGATCATGTGACTGATCATGCACTGATCATGTTTGCTATCATACACTGATCATGTGCCTCTGGAGGCAATAAACAAAGAGCTGAGTAGGCACGAATCAAACAGTCAGCAGGCAATAATCATGGAACTCAGCTGTGAGGAATCATGCTGCTCAGCTGGCAATAATCAAGCAGCTGAGCAGGCAGGAATTACGCAGCACAGCTGGCAATTGTCAAGCAGATGACAGGCAGGAATCGTGCAGCTCAGCTGGCAATTGTCAAGCAGATGAGCAGACAGTAATCACGCAGCTCAGCAGGCCCTGATCACGTGACTGAGCATGCACTGTTCACGTGGCTGATCATACACTGATCACGTGATGATCATGCACTGATCACTTGGATATCATGCACTGATCACGTGGCTGATCATACACTGTTCACGTGTCTGACCATGCACTGATCACGTGGCTGATCATACACTGCTCACGTAACTGATCATGCACTGATCACGTGGCTATCATGCACTGATCACGTGGCTGAACATGCACTGTTCACGTGGCTGATCACACACCTGTCACGTGACATATCATGCACTGATCACGTGGCACTCATGCACTGATCACGTGGCTGATCATACTCTGATCACGTAACTCATCATGCACACATCACGTGGCTATCATGCACTGCTCACGTGGCTCGTCATGGAATGATCACATAGCTACCATATACTGGTCACGTGACTGATCATGCACTGATCACGTAAATGATCATGCACTGATCACGTGACTGATCATGCACTGATCACGTGACTGATCATGCACTGATCACGTGGCTATCATGCACTGATCACGTGGCTGATCATGCACTGATCACGTGCCTGATCATGCACTGATCACATGACTGATCATGCACTGATCACGTGACTGATCATGCACTGATCACGTGGCTATCATGCACTACTCACGTGGCTGATCATGCAATGATCATGTAGCTACCATGTACAGGTCACGTGAATGATCATACACCCATCAGGTGACTGATCATGCACTGATCACGTGGCTATCATGCACTGATCACGTGACTGATCATGCACTGATCACGTCTATATCATGCACTGATCACATGACTGCCCATGCACTGATCACGTGGATGATCATACACTGATCATGTGACAGATCATGCACTGATCACGTGGCTGATCATGCACTGATACCGTGACTGAGCATGGACTGATCACATGACTATCATGTAGTGATCACGTGACTTAATGGCGCTGATCATGTGACTGATCATGCACTGATCATGTTTGCTATCATACACTGATCATGTGCCTCTGGAGGCAATAAACAAAGAGCTGAGTAGGCACGAATCAAACAGTCAGCAGGCAATAATCATGGAACTCAGGTGTGAGGAATCATGCTGCTCAGCTGGCAATAATCAAGCAGCTGAGCAGGCAGGAATTACGCAGCACAGCTGGCAATTGTCAAGCAGATGACAGGCAGGAATCGTGCAGCTCAGCTGGCAATTGTCAAGCAGATGAGCAGACAGTAATCACGCAGCTCAGCAGGCCCTGATCACGTGACTGAGCATGCACTGTTCACGTGGCTGATCATACACTGATCACGTGACTGATCATGCACTGATCACTTGGCTATCATGCACTGATCACGTGGCTGATCATACACTGCTCACGTGACTGATCATGCACTGATCACGTGGCTGATCATGCACTGATCACGTGGCTGATCATGCACTGATCACGTGGCTGATCATGCACTGATCACGTGACTGATCATGCACTGATCACGTGGCTGATCATACACTGATCACGTGACTGATCATGCACTGATCACGTCTATATCATGCACTGATCACATGACTGATCATGCACTGATCACGTGGATGATCATACACTGATCACGTGACTGATCATGCACTGATCACGTGGCTATCATGCACTGATCACGTGGCTGATCATGCAATGATCACGTAGCTACCATGTACTGATCACGTGACTGATCATGCACTGATCACGTAATTGATCATGCACTGATCACGTGACTGATCATGCACTGATCACGTGACTGATCATGCACTGATCACGTGACTGATCATGCACTGATCACGTGGCTATCATGCACTGATCACGTGGCTGATCATGCAATGATCACGTAGCTACCATGCACTGGTCACGTGACTGATCATGCACTGATCACGTAATTGATCATGCACTGATCACGTGGCTGATCATGCACTGATCACGTGGCTGATCATGCACTGATCACGTGACTGATCATGCACTGATCACGTGACTGATCATGCACTGATCACGTGGCTATCATGCACTGATCACGTGGCTGATCATGCACTGATCACGTGACTGATCATGCACTGATCACGTGACTGATCATGCACTGATCACGTGGCTATCATGCACTGATCACGTGGCTGATCATGCACTGATCATGTAGCTACCATGTACTGTCACGTGACTGATCATGCACTGATCACGTGACTGATCATGCACTGATCACGTGGCTATCATGCACTGATCACGTGGCTGTCATGCACTGATCACATAGCTACATATACTGATCACGTGACTGATCATGCACTGATCACGTGGCTGATCATGCACTGATCACGTGACTGATCATGCACTGATCACGTGACTGATCATGCACTGATCACGTGGCTATCATGCACTGATCACGTGGCTGATCATGCACTGATCACGTGCCTGATCATGCACTGATCACATGACTGATCATGCACTGATCACGTGACTGATCATGCACTGATCACGTGGCTATCATGCACTACTCACGTGGCTGATCATGCAATGATCATGTAGCTACCATGTACAGGTCACGTGAATGATCATACACCCATCAGGTGACTGATCATGCACTGATCACGTGGCTATCATGCACTGATCACGAGACTGATCATGCACTGATCACGTCTATATCATGCACTGATCACATGACTGCCCATGCACTGATCACGTGGATGATCATGCACTGATCACGTGGCTGATCATGCACTGATACCGTGACTGAGCATGGACTGATCACATGACTATCATGTAGTGATCACGTGACTTAATGGCGCTGATCATGTGACTGATCATGCACTGATCATGTTTGCTATCATACACTGATCATGTGCCTCTGGAGGCAATAAACAAAGAGCTGAGTAGGCACGAATCAAACAGTCAGCAGGCAATAATCATGGAACTCAGGTGTGAGGAATCATGCTGCTCAGCTGGCAATAATCAAGCAGCTGAGCAGGCAGGAATTACGCAGCACAGCTGGCAATTGTCAAGCAGATGACAGGCAGGAATCGTGCAGCTCAGCTGGCAATTGTCAAGCAGATGAGCAGACAGTAATCACGCAGCTCAGCAGGCCCAGATCACGTGACTGAGCATGCACTGTTCACGTGGCTGATCATACACTGATCACGTGACTGATCATGCACTGATCACGTGGCTATCATGCACTGATCACGTGGCTGATCATACACTGTTCACGTGTCTGATCATGCACTGATCACGTGGCTGATCATGCACTGATCACGTGGCTGATCATGCACTGATCACGTGGCTGATCATGCACTGATCACGTGACTGATCATGCACTGATCACGTGGCTGATCATGCACTGATCACGTGACTGATCATGCACTGATCACGTGTCTATATCATGCACTGATCACGTGACTGATCATGCACTGATCACGTGGCTGATCATACACTGATCATGTGACTGATCATGCACTGATCACGTGGCTATCATGCACTGATCACGTGGCTGATCATGCAATGATCACGTAGCTACCATGTACTGGTCACGTGACTGATCATGCACTGATCACGTAATTGATCATGCACTGATCACGTGACTGATCATGCACTGATCACGTGACTGATCATGCACTGATCACGTGACTGATCATGCACTGATCACGTGGCTATCATGCACTGATCACGTGGCTGATCATGCACTGATCACGTAGCTACCATGCACTGATCACGTGACTGATCATGCACTGATCACGTAATTGATCATGCACTGATCACGTGGCTGATCATGCACTGATCACGTGGCTGATCATGCACTGATCACGTGACTGATCATGCACTGATCACGTGACTGATCATGCACTGATCACGTGGCTATCATGCACTGATCACGTGGCTGATCATGCACTGATCACGTGGCTGATCATGCACTGATCACGTGACTGATCATGCACTGATCACGTGGCTATCATGCACTGATCACGTGGCTGATCATGCACTGATCACGTAGCTATCATGTACTGTCACGTGACTGATCATGCACTGATCACGTGACTGATCATGCACTGATCACGTGGCTATCATGCACTGATCACGTGGCTGATCATGCACTGATCACGTGCCTGATCATGCACTGATCACGTGACTGATCATGCACTGATCACGTGGCTATCATGCACTATCACGTGGCTGATCATGCACTGATCATGTAGCTACCATGTACTGTCACGTGACTGATCATGCACTGATCAGGTGACTGATCATGCACTGATCACGTGGCTATCATGCACTGATCACGTGGCTGATCATGCACTGATCACGTGCCTGATCATGCACTGATCACGTGACTGATCATGCACTGATCACATGGCTATCATGCACTGATCACGTGGCTGATCATGCACTGATCACGTGGCTGATCATGCACTGATACCGTGACTGAGCATGGACTGATCACATGACTATCATGTAGTGATCACGTGACTTAATGGCTCTGATCATGTGACTGATCATGCACTGATCATGTTTGCTATCATACACTGATCATGTGCCTCTGGAGGCAATAAACAAAGAGCTGAGTAGGCACGAATCAAACAGTCAGCAGGCAATAATCATGGAACTCAGCTGTGAGGAATCATGCTGCTCAGCTGGCAATAATCAAGCAGCTGAGCAGGCAGGAATTACGCAGCTCAGCTGGCAATTGTCAAGCAGATGAGCAGACAGTAATCACGCAGCTCAGCAGGCCCTGATCACGTGACTGAGCATGCACTGTTCACGTGGCTGATCATACACTGATCACGTGATGATCATGCACTGATCACTTGGATATCATGCACTGATCACGTGGCTGATCATACACTGATCACGTGTCTGACCATGCACTGATCACGTGGCTGATCACACACTGTCATGTGACATATCATGCACTGATCACGTGGCACTCATGCACTGATCACGTGGCTGATCATACACTGATCACGTAACTGATCATGCACACATCACGTGGCTATCATGCACTGCTCACGTGGCTGTCATGGAATGATCACGTAGCTACCATATACTGGTCACGTGACTGATCATGCACTGATCACGTAAATGATCATGCACTGATCACGTGACTGATCATGCACTGATCACGTGACTGATCATGCACTGATCACGTGGCTATCATGCACTGCTCACGTGGCTGATCATGCACGATCACGTAGCAACCATGTACTGATCACGTGACTGATCATGCACTGATCACGTAATTGATCATGCACTGATCACGTGGCTCATCATGCACTGATCACGTGGCTGATCACACATGATCACGTGACTGATCATGCACTGATCACGTGGCTGATCATGCACTGATCACGTGGCTATCATGCACTGATCACGTGGCTATCATGCACTGATCACGTGGCTGATCACACACGATCACATGACTGATCATGCACTGATCACGTGGCTATCATGCACTGATCACGTGGCTGATCACACGATCACATGACTGATCATGCACTGATCACGTGGCTGATCATGCACTGATCACGTGGCTGATCATGCACTGATACCGTGACTGAGCATGGACTGATCACATGACTATCATGTAGTGATCACGTGACTTAATGGCGCTGATCATGTGACTGATCATGCACTGATCATGTTTGCTATCATACACTGATCATGTGCCTCTGGAGGCAATAAACAAAGAGCTGAGTAGGCACGAATCAAACAGTCAGCAGGCAATAATCATGGAACTCAGCTGTGAGGAATCATGCTGCTCAGCTGGCAATAATCAAGCAGCTGAGCAGGCAGGAATTACGCAGCACAGCTGGCAATTGTCAAGCAGATGACAGGCAGGAATCGTGCAGCTCAGCTGGCAATTGTCAAGCAGATGAGCAGACAGTAATCACGCAGCTCAGCAGGCCCTGATCACGTGACTGAGCATGCACTGTTCACGTGGCTGATCATACACTGATCACGTGATGATCATGCACTGATCACTTGGATATCATGCACTGATCACGTGGCTGATCATACACTGTTCACGTGTCTGACCATGCACTGATCACGTGGCTGATCATACACTGCTCACGTAACTGATCATGCACTGATCACGTGGCTATCATGCACTGATCACGTGGCTGAACATGCACTGTTCACGTGGCTGATCACACACCTGTCACGTGACATATCATGCACTGATCACGTGGCACTCATGCACTGATCACGTGGCTGATCATACTCTGCTCACGTAACTCATCATGCACACATCACGTGGCTATCATGCACTGCTCACGTGGCTCGTCATGGAATGATCACATAGCTACATATACTGGTCACGTGACTGATCATGCACTGATCACGTAAATGATCATGCACTGATCACGTGACTGATCATGCACTGATCACGTGACTGATCATGCACTGATCACGTGGCTATCATGCACTGATCACGTGGCTGATCATGCACTGATCACGTGCCTGGTCATGCACTGATCACATGACTGATCATGCACTGATCACGTGACTGATCATGCACTGATCACGTGGCTATCATGCACTACTCACGTGGCTGATCATGCAATGATCATGTAGCTACCATGTACAGGTCACGTGAATGATCATACACCCATCAGGTGACTGATCATGCACTGATCACGTGGCTATCATGCACTGATCACGAGACTGATCATGCACTGATCACGTCTATATCATGCACTGATCACATGACTGCCCATGCACTGATCACGTGGATGATCATACACTAATCATGTGACAGATCATGCACTGATCACGTGGCTGATCATGCACTGATACCGTGACTGAGCATGGACTGATCACATGACTATCATGTAGTGATCACGTGACTTAATGGCGCTGATCATGTGACTGATCATGCGCTGATCATGTTTGCTATCATACACTGATCATGTGCCTCTGGAGGCAATAAACAAAGAGCTGAGTAGGCACGAATCAAACAGTCAGCAGGCAATAATCATGGAACTCAGGTGTGAGGAATCATGCTGCTCAGCTGGCAATAATCAAGCAGCTGAGCAGGCAGGAATTACGCAGCACAGCTGGCAATTGTCAAGCAGATGACAGGCAGGAATCGTGCAGCTCAGCTGGCAATTGTCAAGCAGATGAGCAGACAGTAATCACGCAGCTCAGCAGGCCCAGATCACGTGACTGAGCATGCACTGTTCACGTGGCTGATCATACACTGATCACGTGACTGATCATGCACTGATCACTTGGCTATCATGCACTGATCACGTGGCTGATCATACACTGTTCACGTGTCTGACCATGCACTGATCACGTGGCTGATCATACACTGCTCACGTAACTGATCATGCACTGATCACGTGGCTGATCATGCACTGATCACGTGGCTATCATGCACTGATCACGTGGCTGATCATACACTGATCACGTGACTGATCATGCACTGATCACGTGGCTGATCATGCACTGATCACGTGACTGATCATGCACTGATCACGTCTATATCATGCACTGATCACATGACTGATCATGCACTGATCACGTGGATGATCATACACTGATCATGTGACTGATCATGCACTGATCACGTGGCTATCATGCACTGCTCACGTGGCTGATCATGCAATGATCACGTAGCTACCATGTACTGGTCACGTGACTGATCATGCACTGATCACGTAATTGATCATGCACTGATCACGTGACTGATCATGCACTGATCACGTGACTGATCATGCACTGATCACGTGACTGATCATGCACTGATCACGTGGCTATCATGCACTGATCACGTGGCTGATCATGCACTGATCACGTAGCTACCATGCACTGATCACGTGACTGATCATGCACTGATCACGTGACTGATCATGCACTGATCACGTGGCTGATCATGCACTGATCACGTGATGATCATGCACTGATCACGTGGCTATCATGCACTGATCACGTGACTGATCATGCACTGATCACGTGGCTGATCATGCACTGATCACGTGGCTGATCATGCACTGATCACGTGACTGATCATGCACTGATCACGTGGCTATCATGCACTGATCACGTGGCTGATCATGCACTGATCACGTGACTGATCATGCACTGATCACGTGACTGATCATGCACTGATCACGTGGCTATCATGCACTGATCACGTGGCTGATCATGCACTGATCACGTGCCTGATCATGCACTGATCACATGACTGATCATGCACTGATCACGTGGCTATCATGCACTATCACGTGGCTGATCATGCAATGATCATGTAGCTACCATGTACAGTCACGTGACTGATCATACACCCATCAGGTGACTGATCATGCACTGATCACGTGGCTATCATGCACTGATCACGTGGCTGATCATGCACTGATCACGTGCCTGATCATGCACTGATCACGTGACTGATCATGCACTGATCACGTGGCTATCATGCACTGATCACGTGGCTGATCATGCACTGATCACGTGGCTGATCATGCACTGATACCGTGACTGAGCATGGACTGATCACATGACTATCATGTAGTGATCACGTGACTTAATGGCACTGATCATGTGACTGATCATGCACTGATCATGTTTGCTATCATACACTGATCATGTGCCTCTGCAGGCAATAAACAAAGAGCTGAGTAGGCACGAATCAAACAGTCAGCAGGCAATAATCATGGAACTCAGCTGTGAGGAATCATGCTGCTCAGCTGGCAATAATCAAGCAGCTGAGCAGGCAGGAATTACGCAGCTCAGCTGGCAATTGTCAAGCAGATGAGCAGACAGTAATCACGCAGCTCAGCAGGCCCTGATCACGTGACTGAGCATGCACTGTTCACGTGGCTGATCATACACTGATCACGTGATGATCATGCACTGATCACGTGGATATCATGCACTGATCACGTGGCTGATCATACACTGATCACGTGTCTGATCATGCACTGATCACGTGGCTGATCACACACTGTCATGTGACATATCATGCACTGATCACGTGGCACTCATGCACTGATCACGTGGCTGATCATGCACTGATCACGTAACTGATCATGCACACATCACGTGGCTATCATGCACTGATCACGTGGCTGTCATGCAATGATCACGTAGCTACCATATACTGGTCACGTGACTGATCATGCACTGATCACGTAAATGATCATGCACTGTTCACGTGACTGATCATGCACTGATCACGTGACTGATCATGCACTGATCACGTGGCTATCATGCACTGCTCACGTGGCTGATCATGCAATGATCACGTAGCTACCATGTACTGATCACGTGACTGATCATGCACTGATCACGTGACTGATCATGCACTGATCACGTGGCTATCATGCACTGATCACGTGGCTGATCATGCACTGATCACGTGGCTGATCATGCACTGATCACGTGACTGATCATGCACTGATCACGTGGCTATCATGCACTGATCACGTGGCTGATCATGCACTGATCACGTGGCTGATCATGCACTGATCACGTGGCTGATCATGCACTGATCACGTGGCTGATCATGCACTGATACCGTGACTGAGCATGGACTGATCACATGACTATCATGTAGTGATCACGTGACTTAATGGCGCTGATCATGTGACTGATCATGCACTGATCATGTTTGCTATCATACACTGATCATGTGCCTCTGGAGGCAATAAACAAAGAGCTGAGTAGGCACGAATCAAACAGTCAGCAGGCAATAATCATGGAACTCAGCTGTGAGGAATCATGCTGCTCAGCTGGCAATAATCAAGCAGCTGAGCAGGCAGGAATTACGCAGCACAGCTGGCAATTGTCAAGCAGATGACAGGCAGGAATCGTGCAGCTCAGCTGGCAATTGTCAAGCAGATGAGCAGACAGTAATCACGCAGCTCAGCAGGCCCTGATCACGTGACTGAGCATGCACTGTTCACGTGGCTGATCATACACTGATCACGTGATGATCATGCACTGATCACTTGGATATCATGCACTGATCACGTGGCTGATCATACACTGTTCACGTGTCTGACCATGCACTGATCACGTGGCTGATCATACACTGCTCACGTAACTGATCATGCACTGATCACGTGGCTATCATGCACTGATCACGTGGCTGAACATGCACTGTTCACGTGGCTGATCACACACCTGTCACGTGACATATCATGCACTGATCACGTGGCACTCATGCACTGATCACGTGGCTGATCATACTCTGCTCACGTAACTCATCATGCACACATCACGTGGCTATCATGCACTGCTCACGTGGATCGTCATGGAATGATCACATAGCTACAATATACTGGTCACGTGACTGATCATGCACTGATCACGTAAATGATCATGCACTGATCACGTGACTGATCATGCACTGATCACGTGACTGATCATGCACTGATCACGTGGCTATCATGCACTGATCACGTGGCTGATCATGCACTGATCACGTGCCTGATCATGCACTGATCACATGACTGATCATGCACTGATCACGTGACTGATCATGCACTGATCACGTGGCTATCATGCACTACTCACGTGGCTGATCATGCAATGATCATGTAGCTACCATGGACAGGTCACGTGAATGATCATACACCCATCAGGTTACTGATCATGCACTGATCACGTGGCTATCATGCACTGATCACGAGACTGATCATGCACTGATCACGTCTATATCATGCACTGATCACATGACTGCCCATGCACTGATCACGTGGATGATCATACACTAATCATGTGACAGATCATGCACTGATCACGTGGCTGATCATGCACTGATACCGTGACTGAGCATGGACTGATCACATGACTATCATGTAGTGATCACGTGACTTAATGGCGCTGATCATGTGACTGATCATGCGCTGATCATGTTTGCTATCATACACTGATCATGTGCCTCTGGAGGCAATAAACAAAGAGCTGAGTAGGCACGAATCAAACAGTCAGCAGGCAATAATCATGGAACTCAGGTGTGAGGAATCATGCTGCTCAGCTGGCAATAATCAAGCAGCTGAGCAGGCAGGAATTACGCAGCACAGCTGGCAATTGTCAAGCAGATGACAGGCAGGAATCGTGCAGCTCAGCTGGCAATTGTCAAGCAGATGAGCAGACAGTAATCACGCAGCTCAGCAGGCCCAGATCACGTGACTGAGCATGCACTGTTCACGTGGCTGATCATACACTGATCACGTGACTGATCATGCACTGATCACTTGGCTATCATGCACTGATCACGTGGCTGATCATACACTGTTCACGTGTCTGACCATGCACTGATCACGTGGCTGATCATACACTGCTCACGTAACTGATCATGCACTGATCACGTGGCTGATCATGCACTGATCACGTGGCTGATCATGCACTGATCACGTGGCTGATCATACACTGATCACGTGACTGATCATGCACTGATCACGTGGCTGATCATGCACTGATCACGTGACTGATCATGCACTGATCACGTCTATATCATGCACTGATCACGTGACTGCCCATGCACTGATCACGTGGATGATCATACACTGATCATGTGACTGATCATGCACTGATCACGTGGCTATCATGCACTGATCACGTGGCTGATCATGCAATGATCACGTAGCTACCATGTACTGATCACGTGACTGATCATGCACTGATCACGTAATTGATCATGCACTGATCACGTGACTGATCATGCACTGATCACGTGAGTGATCATGCACTGATCACGTGACTGATCATGCACTGATCACGTGGCTATCATGCACTGATCACGTGGCTGATCATGCAATGATCACGTAGCTACCATGTACTGGTCACGTGACTGATCATGCACTGATCACGTAATTGATCATGCACTGATCACGTGGCTGATCATGCACTGATCACGTGGCTGATCATGCACTGATCACGTGACTGATCATGCACTGATCACGTGACTGATCATGCACTGATCACGTGGCTATCATGCACTGATCACGTGGCTGATCATGCACTGATCACGTGCCTGATCATGCACTGATCACGTGACTGATCATGCACTGATCACGTGGCTATCATGCACTACTCACGTGGCTGATCATGCACTGATCATGTGCTATCATGCACTGATCACGTGACTGATCATGCACTGATCACGTGACTGATCATGCACTGATCACGTGGCTGATCATGCACTGATCACGTGGCTGATCATGCACTGATCACGTGCCTGGTCATGCACTGATCACGTGACTGATCATGCACTGATCACGTGGCTATCATGCACTGATCACGTGGCTGATCATGCACTGATCACGTGGCTGATCATGCACTGATACCGTGACTGAGCATGGACTGATCACATGACTATCATGTAGTGATCACGTGACTTAATGGCACTGATCATGTGACTGATCATGCACTGATCATGTTTGCTATCATACACTGATCATGTGCCTCTGCAGGCAATAAACAAAGAGCTGAGTAGGCACGAATCAAACAGTCAGCAGGCAATAATCATGGAACTCAGCTGTGAGGAATCATGCTGCTCAGCTGGCAATAATCAAGCAGCTGAGCAGGCAGGAATTACGCAGCTCAGCTGGCAATTGTCAAGCAGATGAGCAGACAGTAATCACGCAGCTCAGCAGGCCCTGATCACGTGACTGAGCATGCACTGTTCACGTGGCTGATCATACACTGATCACGTGATGATCATGCACTGATCACTTGGATATCATGCACTGATCACGTGGCTGATCATACACTGATCACGTGTCTGACCATGCACTGATCACGTGGCTGATCACACACTGTCACGTGACATATCATGCACTGATCACGTGGCACTCATGCACTGATCACGTGGCTGATCATACACTGATCACGTAACTGATCATGCACACATCACGTGGCTATCATGCACTGCTCACGTGGCTGTCATGGAATGATCACGTAGCTACCATATACTGGTCACGTGACTGATCATGCACTGATCACGTAAATGATCATGCACTGTTCACGTGACTGATCATGCACTGATCACGTGACTGATCATGCACTGATCACGTGGCTATCATGCACTGCTCACGTGGCTGATCATGCAACGATCACGTAGCTACCATGTACTGATCACGTGACTGATCATGCACTGATCACGTGATTGATCATGCACTGATCACGTGGCTATCATGCACTGATCACGTGGCTGATCACACATGATCACGTGACTGATCATGCACTGATCACGTGGCATGCACTGATCACGTGGCTGATCATGCACTGATCACGTGGCTATCATGCACTGATCACGTGGCTGATCATGCATATCACGACTGATCATGCACTGATCATGCACTGATCACGTGGCTGATCATGACTGATCATGCACTGATCACGTGGCTGATCATGCACTGATCACGTGGCTGATCATGCACTGATACCGTGACTGAGCATGGACTGATCACATGACTATCATGTAGTGATCACGTGACTTAATGGCTCTGATCATGTGACTGATCATGCACTGATCATGTTTGCTATCATACACTGATCATGTGCCTCTGGAGGCAATAAACAAAGAGCTGAGTAGGCACGAATCAAACAGTCAGCAGGCAATAATCATGGAACTCAGCTGTGAGGAATCATGCTGCTCAGCTGGCAATAATCAAGCAGCTGAGCAGGCAGGAATTACGCAGCACAGCTGGCAATTGTCAAGCAGATGACAGGCAGGAATCGTGCAGCTCAGCTGGCAATTGTCAAGCAGATGAGCAGACAGTAATCACGCAGCTCAGCAGGCCCTGATCACGTGACTGAGCATGCACTGTTCACGTGGCTGATCATACACTGATCACGTGATGATCATGCACTGATCACTTGGATATCATGCACTGATCACGTGGCTGATCATACACTGTTCACGTGTCTGACCATGCACTGATCACGTGGCTGATCATACACTGCTCACGTAACTGATCATGCACTGATCACGTGGCTATCATGCACTGATCACGTGGCTGAACATGCACTGTTCACGTGGCTGATCACACACCTGTCACGTGACATATCATGCACTGATCACGTGGCACTCATGCACTGATCACGTGGCTGATCATACTCTGCTCACGTAACTCATCATGCACACATCACGTGGCTATCATGCACTGCTCACGTGGCTCGTCATGGAATGATCACGTAGCTACAATATACTGGTCACGTGACTGATCATGCACTGATCACGTAAATGATCATGCACTGTTCACGTGACTGATCATGCACTGATCACGTGACTGATCATGCACTGATCACGTGGCTATCATGCACTGATCACGTGGCTGATCATGCACTGATCACGTGCCTGGTCATGCACTGATCACATGACTGATCATGCACTGATCACGTGACTGATCATGCACTGATCACGTGGCTATCATGCACTACTCACGTGGCTGATCATGCAATGATCATGTAGCTACCATGTACAGGTCACGTGAATGATCATACACCCATCAGGTGACTGATCATGCACTGATCACGTGGCTATCATGCACTGATCACGAGACTGATCATGCACTGATCACGTCTATATCATGCACTGATCACATGACTGCCCATGCACTGATCACGTGGATGATCATACACTAATCATGTGACAGATCATGCACTGATCACGTGGCTGATCATGCACTGATACCGTGACTGAGCATGGACTGATCACATGACTATCATGTAGTGATCACGTGACTTAATGGCGCTGATCATGTGACTGATCATGCGCTGATCATGTTTGCTATCATACACTGATCATGTGCCTCTGGAGGCAATAAACAAAGAGCTGAGTAGGCACGAATCAAACAGTCAGCAGGCAATAATCATGGAACTCAGGTGTGAGGAATCATGCTGCTCAGCTGGCAATAATCAAGCAGCTGAGCAGGCAGGAATTACGCAGCACAGCTGGCAATTGTCAAGCAGATGACAGGCAGGAATCGTGCAGCTCAGCTGGCAATTGTCAAGCAGATGAGCAGACAGTAATCACGCAGCTCAGCAGGCCCAGATCACGTGACTGAGCATGCACTGTTCACGTGGCTGATCATACACTGATCACGTGACTGATCATGCACTGATCACTTGGCTATCATGCACTGATCACGTGGCTGATCATACACTGTTCACGTGTCTGACCATGCACTGATCACGTGGCTGATCATACACTGCTCACGTAACTGATCATGCACTGATCACGTGGCTGATCATGCACTGATCACGTGGCTATCATGCACTGATCACGTGGCTGATCATACACTGATCACGTGACTGATCATGCACTGATCACGTGGCTGATCATGCACTGATCACGTGACTGATCATGCACTGATCACGTCTATATCATGCACTGATCACATGACTGCCCATGCACTGATCACGTGGATGATCATACACTGATCATGTGACTGATCATGCACTGATCACGTGGCTATCATGCACTGATCACGTGGCTGATCATGCAATGATCACGTAGCTACCATGTACTGTCACGTGACTGATCATGCACTGATCACGTAATTGATCATGCACTGATCACGTGACTGATCATGCACTGATCACGTGACTGATCATGCACTGATCACGTGACTGATCATGCACTGATCACGTGGCTATCATGCACTGATCACGTGGCTGATCATGCACTGATCACGTAGCTACCATGTACTGATCACGTGACTGATCATGCACTGATCACGTAATGATCATGCACTGATCACGTGGCTGATCATGCACTGATCACGTGGCTGATCATGCACTGATCACGTGACTGATCATGCACTGATCACGTGACTGATCATGCACTGATCACGTGGCTATCATGCACTGATCACGTGGCTGATCATGCACTGATCACGTGCCTGATCATGCACTGATCACGTGACTGATCATGCACTGATCACGTGGCTATCATGCACTGATCACGTGGCTGATCATGCACTGATCACGTGCTGATCATGCACTGATCACGTGATGATCATGCACTGATCACGTGGCTGATCATGCACTGATCACGTGGCTGATCATGCACTGATCACGTGGCTGATCATGCACTGATCACGTGCCTGATCATGCACTGATCACGTGACTGATCATGCACTGATCACGTGGCTATCATGAACTGATCACGTGGCTGATCATGCACTGATCACGTGGCTGATCATGCACTGATACCGTGACTGAGCATGGACTGATCACATGACTATCATGTAGTGATCACGTGACTTAATGGCACTGATCATGTGACTGATCATGCACTGATCATGTTTGCTATCATACACTGATCATGTGCCTCTGGAGGCAATAAACAAAGAGCTGAGTAGGCACGAATCAAACAGTCAGCAGGCAATAATCATGGAACTCAGCTGTGAGGAATCATGCTGCTCAGCTGGCAATAATCAAGCAGCTGAGCAGGCAGGAATTACGCAGCTCAGCTGGCAATTGTCAAGCAGATGAGCAGACAGTAATCACGCAGCTCAGCAGGCCCTGATCACGTGACTGAGCATGCACTGTTCACGTGGCTGATCATACACTGATCACGTGATGATCATGCACTGATCACTTGGATATCATGCACTGATCACGTGGCTGATCATACACTGATCACGTGTCTGACCATGCACTGATCACGTGGCTGATCACACACTGTCACGTGACATATCATGCACTGATCACGTGGCACTCATGCACTGATCACGTGGCTGATCATACACTGCTCACGTAACTGATCATGCACACATCACGTGGCTATCATGCACTGCTCACGTGGCTGTCATGGAATGATCACGTAGCTACCATATACTGGTCACGTGACTGATCATGCACTGATCACGTAAATGATCATGCACTGTTCACGTGACTGATCATGCACTGATCACGTGACTGATCATGCACTGATCACGTGGCTATCATGCACTGCTCACGTGGCTGATCATGCAACGATCACGTAGCAACCATGTACTGATCACGTGACTGATCATGCACTGATCACGTAATTGATCATGCACTGATCACGTGGCTCATCATGCACTGATCACGTGGCTGATCACACATGTATCACGTGACTGATCATGCACTGATCACGTGGCTGATCATGCACTGATCACGTGGCTATCATGCACTGATCACGTGGATATCATGCACTGATCACGTGGCTGATCACACACGTATCACATGACTGATCATGCACTGATCACGTGGCTATCATGCACTGATCACGTGGCTGATCACACACGATCACATGACTGATCATGCACTGATCACGTGGCTGATCATGCACTGATCACGTGGCTGATCATGCACTGATACCGTGACTGAGCATGGACTGATCACATGACTATCATGTAGTGATCACGTGACTTAATGGCGCTGATCATGTGACTGATCATGCACTGATCATGTTTGCTATCATACACTGATCATGTGCCTCTGGAGGCAATAAACAAAGAGCTGAGTAGGCACGAATCAAACAGTCAGCAGGCAATAATCATGGAACTCAGCTGTGAGGAATCATGCTGCTCAGCTGGCAATAATCAAGCAGCTGAGCAGGCAGGAATTACGCAGCACAGCTGGCAATTGTCAAGCAGATGACAGGCAGGAATCGTGCAGCTCAGCTGGCAATTGTCAAGCAGATGAGCAGACAGTAATCACGCAGCTCAGCAGGCCCTGATCACGTGACTGAGCATGCACTGTTCACGTGGCTGATCATACACTGATCACGTGATGATCATGCACTGATCACTTGGATATCATGCACTGATCACGTGGCTGATCATACACTGTTCACGTGTCTGACCATGCACTGATCACGTGGCTGATCATACACTGCTCACGTAACTGATCATGCACTGATCACGTGGCTATCATGCACTGATCACGTGGCTGAACATGCACTGTTCACGTGGCTGATCACACACCTGTCACGTGACATATCATGCACTGATCACGTGGCACTCATGCACTGATCACGTGGCTGATCATACTCTGCTCACGTAACTCATCATGCACACATCACGTGGCTATCATGCACTGCTCACGTGGCTGTCATGGAATGATCACATAGCTACAATATACTGGTCACGTGACTGATCATGCACTGATCACGTAAATGATCATGCACTGATCACGTGACTGATCATGCACTGATCACGTGACTGATCATGCACTGATCACGTGGCTATCATGCACTGATCACGTGGCTGATCATGCACTGATCACGTGCCTGGTCATGCACTGATCACATGACTGATCATGCACTGATCACGTGACTGATCATGCACTGATCACGTGGCTATCATGCACTACTCACGTGGCTGATCATGCAATGATCATGTAGCTACCATGTACAGGTCACGTGAATGATCATACACCCATCAGGTGACTGATCATGCACTGATCACGTGGCTATCATGCACTGATCACGAGACTGATCATGCACTGATCACGTCTATATCATGCACTGATCACATGACTGCCCATGCACTGATCACGTGGATGATCATACACTAATCATGTGACAGATCATGCACTGATCACGTGGCTGATCATGCACTGATACCGTGACTGAGCATGGACTGATCACATGACTATCATGTAGTGATCACGTGACTTAATGGCGCTGATCATGTGACTGATCATGCGCTGATCATGTTTGCTATCATACACTGATCATGTGCCTCTGGAGGCAATAAACAAAGAGCTGAGTAGGCACGAATCAAACAGTCAGCAGGCAATAATCATGGAACTCAGGTGTGAGGAATCATGCTGCTCAGCTGGCAATAATCAAGCAGCTGAGCAGGCAGGAATTACGCAGCACAGCTGGCAATTGTCAAGCAGATGACAGGCAGGAATCGTGCAGCTCAGCTGGCAATTGTCAAGCAGATGAGCAGACAGTAATCACGCAGCTCAGCAGGCCCAGATCACGTGACTGAGCATGCACTGTTCACGTGGCTGATCATACACTGATCACGTGACTGATCATGCACTGATCACTTGGCTATCATGCACTGATCACGTGGCTGATCATACACTGTTCACGTGTCTGACCATGCACTGATCACGTGGCTGATCATACACTGCTCACGTAACTGATCATGCACTGATCACGTGGCTGATCATGCACTGATCACGTGGCTGATCATGCACTGATCACGTGGCTGATCATACACTGATCACGTGACTGATCATGCACTGATCACGTGGCTGATCATGCACTGATCACGTGACTGATCATGCACTGATCACGTCTATATCATGCACTGATCACATGACTGCCCATGCACTGATCACGTGGATGATCATACACTGATCATGTGACTGATCATGCACTGATCACGTGGCTATCATGCACTGCTCACGTGGCTGATCATGCACTGATCACGTAGCTACCATGTACTGATCACGTGACTGATCATGCACTGATCACGTAATTGATCATGCACTGATCACGTGACTGATCATGCACTGATCACGTGACTGATCATGCACTGATCACGTGACTGATCATGCACTGATCACGTGGCTATCATGCACTGATCACGTGGCTGATCATGCAATGATCACGTAGCTACCATGTACTGATCACGTGACTGATCATGCACTGATCACGTAATTGATCATGCACTGATCACGTGGCTGATCATGCACTGATCACGTGGCTGATCATGCACTGATCACGTGACTGATCATGCACTGATCACGTGACTGATCATGCACTGATCACGTGGCTATCATGCACTGATCACGTGGCTGTCATGCACTGATCACGTGCCTGATCATGCACTGATCACGTGACTGATCATGCACTGATCACGTGGCTATCATGCACTACTCACGTGGCTGATCATGCAATGATCATGTAGCTACCATGTACAGTCACGTGACTGATCATACACCCATCAGGTGACTGATCATGCACTGATCACGTGGCTATCATGCACTGATCACGTGGCTGATCATGCACTGATCACGTGCCTGGTCATGCACTGATCACGTGACTGATCATGCACTGATCACGTGGCTATCATGCACTGATCACGTGGCTGATCATGCACTGATCACGTGGCTGATCATGCACTGATACCGTGACTGAGCATGGACTGATCACATGACTATCATGTAGTGATCACGTGACTTAATGGCACTGATCATGTGACTGATCATGCACTGATCATGTTTGCTATCATACACTGATCATGTGCCTCTGGAGGCAATAAACAAAGAGCTGAGTAGGCACGAATCAAACAGTCAGCAGGCAATAATCATGGAACTCAGCTGTGAGGAATCATGCTGCTCAGCTGGCAATAATCAAGCAGCTGAGCAGGCAGGAATTACGCAGCTCAGCTGGCAATTGTCAAGCAGATGAGCAGACAGTAATCACGCAGCTCAGCAGGCCCTGATCACGTGACTGAGCATGCACTGTTCACGTGGCTGATCATACACTGATCACGTGATGATCATGCACTGATCACTTGGATATCATGCACTGATCACGTGGCTGATCATACACTGATCACGTGTCTGACCATGCACTGATCACGTGGCTGATCACACACTGTCATGTGACATATCATGCACTGATCACGTGGCACTCATGCACTGATCACGTGGCTGATCATACACTGATCACGTAACTGATCATGCACACATCACGTGGCTATCATGCACTGCACGTGGCTCGTCATGGAATGATCACGTAGCTACCATATACTGGTCACGTGACTGATCATGCACTGATCACGTAAATGATCATGCACTGTTCACGTGACTGATCATGCACTGATCACGTGACTGATCATGCACTGATCACGTGGCTATCATGCACTGCTCACGTGGCTGATCATGCACGATCACGTAGCAACCATGTACTGATCACGTGACTGATCATGCACTGATCACGTAATTGATCATGCACTGATCACGTGGCTATCATGCACTGATCACGTGGCTGATCATGCACTGATCACGTGGCTATCATGCACTGATCACGTGGCTGATCATGCACTGATCACGTGACTGATCATGCACTGATCACGTGGCTATCATGCACTGATCACGTGGCTGATCATGCACTGATCACATGACTGATCATGCACTGATCACGTGGCTGATCATGCACTGATCACGTGGCTGATCATGCACTGATACCGTGACTGAGCATGGACTGATCACATGACTATCATGTAGTGATCACGTGACTTAATGGCGCTGATCATGTGACTGATCATGCACTGATCATGTTTGCTATCATACACTGATCATGTGCCTCTGGAGGCAATAAACAAAGAGCTGAGTAGGCACGAATCAAACAGTCAGCAGGCAATAATCATGGAACTCAGCTGTGAGGAATCATGCTGCTCAGCTGGCAATAATCAAGCAGCTGAGCAGGCAGGAATTACGCAGCACAGCTGGCAATTGTCAAGCAGATGACAGGCAGGAATCGTGCAGCTCAGCTGGCAATTGTCAAGCAGATGAGCAGACAGTAATCACGCAGCTCAGCAGGCCCTGATCACGTGACTGAGCATGCACTGTTCACGTGGCTGATCATACACTGATCACGTGATGATCATGCACTGATCACTTGGATATCATGCACTGATCACGTGGCTGATCATACACTGTTCACGTGTCTGACCATGCACTGATCACGTGGCTGATCATACACTGCTCACGTAACTGATCATGCACTGATCACGTGGCTATCATGCACTGATCACGTGGCTGAACATGCACTGTTCACGTGGCTGATCACACACCTGTCACGTGACATATCATGCACTGATCACGTGGCACTCATGCACTGATCACGTGGCTGATCATACACTGCTCACGTAACTCATCATGCACACATCACGTGGCTATCATGCACTGCTCACGTGGCTGTCATGGAATGATCACGTAGCTACCATATACTGGTCACGTGACTGATCATGCACTGATCACGTAAATGATCATGCACTGATCACGTGACTGATCATGCACTGATCACGTGACTGATCATGCACTGATCACGTGGCTATCATGCACTGATCACGTGGCTGATCATGCACTGATCACGTGCCTGGTCATGCACTGATCACATGACTGATCATGCACTGATCACGTGACTGATCATGCACTGATCACGTGGCTATCATGCACTACTCACGTGGCTGATCATGCAATGATCATGTAGCTACCATGTACAGGTCACGTGAATGATCATACACCCATCAGGTGACTGATCATGCACTGATCACGTGGCTATCATGCACTGATCACGAGACTGATCATGCACTGATCACGTCTATATCATGCACTGATCACATGACTGCCCATGCACTGATCACGTGGATGATCATACACTAATCATGTGACAGATCATGCACTGATCACGTGGCTGATCATGCACTGATACCGTGACTGAGCATGGACTGATCACATGACTATCATGTAGTGATCACGTGACTTAATGGCGCTGATCATGTGACTGATCATGCGCTGATCATGTTTGCTATCATACACTGATCATGTGCCTCTGGAGGCAATAAACAAAGAGCTGAGTAGGCACGAATCAAACAGTCAGCAGGCAATAATCATGGAACTCAGGTGTGAGGAATCATGCTGCTCAGCTGGCAATAATCAAGCAGCTGAGCAGGCAGGAATTACGCAGCACAGCTGGCAATTGTCAAGCAGATGACAGGCAGGAATCGTGCAGCTCAGCTGGCAATTGTCAAGCAGATGAGCAGACAGTAATCACGCAGCTCAGCAGGCCCAGATCACGTGACTGAGCATGCACTGTTCACGTGGCTGATCATACACTGATCACGTGACTGATCATGCACTGATCACTTGGCTATCATGCACTGATCACGTGGCTGATCATACACTGTTCACGTGTCTGATCATGCACTGATCACGTGGCTGATCATACACTGATCACGTGGCTGATCATGCACTGATCACGTGGCTGATCATGCACTGATCACGTGGCTGATCATGCACTGATCACGTGGCTGATCATACACTGATCACGTGACTGATCATGCACTGATCACGTCTATATCATGCACTGATCACGTGACTGATCATGCACTGATCACGTGGATGATCATACACTGATCATGTGACTGATCATGCACTGATCACGTGGCTATCATGCACTGCTCACGTGGCTGATCATGCAATGATCACGTAGCTACCATGTACTGGTCACGTGACTGATCATGCACTGATCACGTAATTGATCATGCACTGATCACGTGACTGATCATGCACTGATCACGTGGTGATCATGCACTGATCACGTGACTGATCATGCACTGATCACGTGGCTATCATGCACTGATCACGTGGCTGATCATGCACTGATCACGTAGCTACCATGTACTGGTCACGTGACTGATCATGCACTGATCACGTAATTGATCATGCACTGATCACGTGGCTGATCATGCACTGATCACGTGGCTGATCATGCACTGATCACGTGACTGATCATGCACTGATCACGTGACTGATCATGCACTGATCACGTGGCTATCATGCACTGATCACGTGGCTATCATGCACTGATCACGTGCCTGATCATGCACTGATCACGTGACTGATCATGCACTGATCACGTGGCTATCATGCACTACTCACGTGGCTGATCATGCAATGATCATGTAGCTACCATGTACAGTCACGTGACTGATCATACACCCATCAGGTGACTGATCATGCACTGATCACGTGGCTATCATGCACTGATCACGTGGCTGATCATGCACTGATCACGTGCCTGATCATGCACTGATCACGTGACTGATCATGCACTGATCACGTGGCTGATCATGAACTGATCACGTGGCTGATCATGCACTGATCACGTGGCTGATCATGCACTGATACCGTGACTGAGCATGGACTGATCACATGACTATCATGTAGTGATCACGTGACTTAATGGCGCTGATCATGTGACTGATCATGCACTGATCATGTTTGCTATCATACACTGATCATGTGCCTCTGGAGGCAATAAACAAAGAGCTGAGTAGGCACGAATCAAACAGTCAGCAGGCAATAATCATGGAACTCAGCTGTGAGGAATCATGCTGCTCAGCTGGCAATAATCAAGCAGCTGAGCAGGCAGGAATTACGCAGCACAGCTGGCAATTGTCAAGCAGATGACAGGCAGGAATCGTGCAGCTCAGCTGGCAATTGTCAAGCAGATGAGCAGACAGTAATCACGCAGCTCAGCAGGCCCTGATCACGTGACTGAGCATGCACTGTTCACGTGGCTGATCATACACTGATCACGTGATGATCATGCACTGATCACTTGGATATCATGCACTGATCACGTGGCTGATCATACACTGTTCACGTGTCTGACCATGCACTGATCACGTGGCTGATCATACACTGATCACGTGACTGATCATGCACTGATCACGTGACTATCATGCACTGATCACGTGGCTATCATGCACTGATCACGTGGCTGATCATGCACTGATCACGTGGCTGATCATGCACTGATCACGTGACTGATCATGCACTGATCACATGACTATCATGCACTGATCACGTGACTTAATGCACTGATCATGTGACTGATCATGCACTGATCATGTTTGCTATCATACACTGATCATGTGCCTATGCAGGCAATAAACAAAGAGCTGAGTAGGCACGAATCAAACAGTCAGCAGGCAATGATCATGGAACTCAGCTGTGAGGAATCATGCTGATCAGCTGGCAATAATCAAGCAGCTGATCAGGCAGGAATCACGCAGCTCAGCTGGCAATTGTCAAGCAGATGAGCAGACAGTAATCACGCAGCTCATCATGCACTGATCACGTGACTGATCATGCACTGATCACGTGGCTGATCATGCACTGATCACGTGACTGATCATGCACTGATCACGTGGCTATCATGCACTGATCACGTGGCTGATCATGCACTGATCACGTGGCTGATCATGCACTGATCACGTGGCTGATCACACACTGATCACGTGACTGATCATGCACTGATCACGTGGCATCATGCACTGATCACGTGGCTGATCATGCACTGATCACGTGACTGATCATGCACTGATCACGTGGCTATCATGCACTGATCACGTGGCTGATCATGCAATGATCACGTAGCTACCATATACTGATCACGTGACTGATCATGCACTGATCACGTGACTGATCATGCACTGATCACGTGACTGATCATGCACTGATCACGTGACTGATCATGCACTGATCACGTGGCTATCATGCACTGATCACGTGGCTGATCATGCACTGATCACGTAGCTATCATGCACTGATCACGTGACTGATCATGCACTGATCACGTAATTGATCATGCACTGATCACGTGGCTGATCATGCACTGATCACGTGGCTGATCACACATGATCACGTGACTGATCATGCACTGATCACGTGGCTATCATGCACTGATCACGTGGCTGATCATGCACTGATCACGTGGCTATCATGCACTGATCACGTGGCTGATCATACTATCACGTGACTGATCATGCACTGATCACGTGGCTATCATGCACTGATCACGTGGCTGATCATGCACTGATCACGTGACTGATCATGCACTGATCACGTGGCTATCATGCACTGATCACGTGGCTGATCACACACGTATCACGTGACTGATCATGCACTGATCACGTGGCTGATCATGCACTGATACCGTGACTGAGCATGGACTGATCACATGACTATCATGTAGTGATCACGTGACTTAATGGCGCTGATCATGTGACTGATCATGCACTGATCATGTTTGCTAACATACACTGATCATGTGCCTCTGGAGGCAATAAACAAAGAGCTGAGTAGGCACGAATCAAACAGTCAGCAGGCAATAATCATGGAACTCAGCTGTGAGGAATCATGCTGCTCAGCTGGCAAT
This sequence comes from Bos javanicus, assembly GCF_032452875.1. Lineage (NCBI taxonomy): Eukaryota > Metazoa > Chordata > Mammalia > Artiodactyla > Bovidae > Bos > Bos javanicus. Next base: position 182,801 of record NW_026893760.1, read on the forward strand.
AATCAAGCAGCTGAGCAGGCAGGAATTACGCAGCACAGCTGGCAATTGTCAAGCAGATGACAGGCAGGAATCGTGCAGCTCAGCTGGCAATTGTCAAGCAGATGAGCAGACAGTAATCACGCAGCTCAGCAGGCCCTGATCACGTGACTGAGCATGCACTGTTCACGTGGCTGATCATACACTGATCACGTGATGATCATGCACTGATCACTTGGATATCATGCACTGATCACGTGGCTGATCATACACTGTTCACGTGTCTGACCATGCACTGATCACGTGGCTGATCATACACTGCTCACGTAACTGATCATGCACTGATCACGTGGCTATCATGCACTGATCACGTGGCTGATCATGCACTGTTCACGTGGCTGATCACACACCTGTCACGTGACATATCATGCACTGATCACGTGGCACTCATGCACTGATCACGTGGCTGATCATACTCTGATCACGTAACTCATCATGCACACATCACGTGGCTATCATGCACTGCTCACGTGGCTGTCATGGAATGATCACGTAGCTACATATACTGGTCACGTGACTGATCATGCACTGATCACGTAAATGATCATGCACTGATCACGTGACTGATCATGCACTGATCACGTGACTGATCATGCACTGATCACGTGGCTATCATGCACTGATCACGTGGCTGATCATGCACTGATCACGTGCCTGATCATGCACTGATCACATGACTGATCATGCACTGATCACGTGACTGATCATGCACTGATCACGTGGCTATCATGCACTACTCACGTGGCTGATCATGCAATGATCATGTAGCTACCATGTACAGGTCACGTGAATGATCATACACCCATCAGGTGACTGATCATGCACTGATCACGTGGCTATCATGCACTGATCACGTGACTGATCATGCACTGATCACGTCTATATCATGCACTGATCACATGACTGCCCATGCACTGATCACGTGGATGATCATACACTAATCATGTGACAGATCATGCACTGATCACGTGGCTGATCATGCACTGATACCGTGACTGAGCATGGACTGATCACATGACTATCATGTAGTGATCACGTGACTTAATGGCGCTGATCATGTGACTGATCATGCGCTGATCATGTTTGCTATCATACACTGATCATGTGCCTCTGGAGGCAATAAACAAAGAGCTGAGTAGGCACGAATCAAACAGTCAGCAGGCAATAATCATGGAACTCAGGTGTGAGGAATCATGCTGCTCAGCTGGCAATAATCAAGCAGCTGAGCAGGCAGGAATTACGCAGCACAGCTGGCAATTGTCAAGCAGATGACAGGCAGGAATCGTGCAGCTCAGCTGGCAATTGTCAAGCAGATGAGCAGACAGTAATCACGCAGCTCAGCAGGCCCAGATCACGTGACTGAGCATGCACTGTTCACGTGGCTGATCATACACTGATCACGTGACTGATCATGCACTGATCACGGCTATCATGCACTGATCACGTGGCTGATCATACACTGATCACGTGTCTGATCATGCACTGATCACGTGGCTGATCATGCACTGATCACGTGGCTGATCATGCACTGATCACGTGGCTGATCATGCACTGATCACGTGACTGATCATGCACTGATCACGTGGCTGATCATGCACTGATCACGTGACTGATCATGCACTGATCACGTCTATATCATGCACTGATCACGTGACTGATCATGCACTGATCACGTGGATGATCATACACTGATCATGTGACTGATCATGCACTGATCACGTGGCTATCATGCACTGATCACGTGGCTGATCATGCAATGATCACGTAGCTACCATGTACTGATCACGTGACTGATCATGCACTGATCACGTAATTGATCATGCACTGATCACGTGACTGATCATGCACTGATCACGTGACTGATCATGCACTGATCACGTGACTGATCATGCACTGATCACGTGGCTATCATGCACTGCTCACGTGGCTGATCATGCACTGATCACGTAGCTACCATGCACTGATCACGTGACTGATCATGCACTGATCACGTGATCATGCACTGATCACGTGACTGATCATGCACTGATCACGTGACTGATCATGCACTGATCACGTGGCTATCATGCACTGATCACGTGGCTGATCATGCACTGATCACGTGCCTGATCATGCACTGATCACGTGACTGATCATGCACTGATCACGTGGCTATCATGCACTACTCACGTGGCTGATCATGCAATGATCATGTAGCTACCATGTACAGTCACGTGACTGATCATACACCCATCAGGTGACTGATCATGCACTGATCACGTGGCTATCATGCACTGATCACGTGGCTGATCATGCACTGATCACGTGCCTGATCATGCACTGATCACGTGACTGATCATGCACTGATCACGTGGCTGATCATGCACTGATCACGTGGCTGATCATGCACTGATACCGTGACTGAGCATGGACTGATCACATGACTATCATGTAGTGATCACGTGACTTAATGGCACTGATCATGTGACTGATCATGCACTGATCATGTTTGCTATCATACACTGATCATGTGCCTCTGGAGGCAATAAACAAAGAGCTGAGTAGGCACGAATCAAACAGTCAGCAGGCAATAATCATGGAACTCAGCTGTGAGGAATCATGCTGCTCAGCTGGCAATAATCAAGCAGCTGAGCAGGCAGGAATTACGCAGCTCAGCTGGCAATTGTCAAGCAGATGAGCAGACAGTAATCACGCAGCTCAGCAGGCCCTGATCACGTGACTGAGCATGCACTGTTCACGTGGCTGATCATACACTGATCACGTGATGATCATGCACTGATCACGTGGATATCATGCACTGATCACGTGGCTGATCATACACTGATCACGTGTCTGACCATGCACTGATCACGTGGCTGATCACACACTGATCACGTGACATATCATGCACTGATCACGTGGCACTCATGCACTGATCACGTGGCTGATCATACACTGATCACGTAACTGATCATGCACACATCACGTGGCTATCATGCACTGATCACGTGGCTGATCATGCAATGATCACGTAGCTACCATATACTGGTCACGTGACTGATCATGCACTGATCACGTAAATGATCATGCACTGATCACGTGACTGATCATGCACTGATCACGTGACTGATCATGCACTGATCACGTGGCTATCATGCACTGCTCACGTGGCTGATCATGCAACGATCACGTAGCAACCATGTACTGATCACGTGACTGATCATGCACTGATCACGTAATTGATCATGCACTGATCACGTGGCTCATCATGCACTGATCACGTGGCTGATCACACATGTATCACGTGACTGATCATGCACTGATCACGTGGCTATCATGCACTGATCACGTGGCTATCATGCACTGATCACGTGGATATCATGCACTGATCACGTGGCTGATCACACACTGATCACATGACTGATCATGCACTGATCACGTGGCTGATCATGCACTGATCACGTGGCTGATCATGCACTGATACCGTGACTGAGCATGGACTGATCACATGACTATCATGTAGTGATCACGTGACTTAATGGCGCTGATCATGTGACTGATCATGCACTGATCATGTTTGCTATCATACACTGATCATGTGCCTCTGGAGGCAATAAACAAAGAGCTGAGTAGGCACGAATCAAACAGTCAGCAGGCAATAATCATGGAACTCAGCTGTGAGGAATCATGCTGCTCAGCTGGCAATAATCAAGCAGCTGAGCAGGCAGGAATTACGCAGCACAGCTGGCAATTGTCAAGCAGATGACAGGCAGGAATCGTGCAGCTCAGCTGGCAATTGTCAAGCAGATGAGCAGACAGTAATCACGCAGCTCAGCAGGCCCTGATCACGTGACTGAGCATGCACTGTTCACGTGGCTGATCATACACTGATCACGTGATGATCATGCACTGATCACTTGGATATCATGCACTGATCACGTGGCTGATCATACACTGTTCACGTGTCTGACCATGCACTGATCACGTGGCTGATCATACACTGTCACGTGACTGATCATGCACTGATCACGTGGCATCATGCACTGATCACGTGGCTGATCATGCACTGATCACGTGACTGATCATGCACTGATCACGTGGCTATCATGCACTGATCACGTGGCTGTCATGCACTGATCACGTGGCTATCATATACTGATCACGTGACTGATCATGCACTGATCACGTGGCTGATCATGCACTGATCACGTGACTGATCATGCACTGATCACGTGACTGATCATGCACTGATCACGTGACTGATCATGCACTGATCACGTGGCTGATCATGCACTGATCACGTGGCTATCATGCACTGCTCACGTGGCTGATCATGCACTGATCACGTAGCTACCATGTACTGATCACGTGACTGATCATGCACTGATCACGTAATTGATCATGCACTGATCACGTGGCTGATCATGCACTGATCACGTGGCTGATCATGCACTGATCACGTGACTGATCATGCACTGATCACGTGACTGATCATGCACTGATCACGTGGCTATCATGCACTGATCACGTGGCTGATCATGCACTGATCACGTGACTGATCATGCACTGATCACGTGACTGATCATGCACTGATCACGTGACTGATCATGCACTGATCACGTGGCTATCATGCACTGATCACGTGGCTATCATGCACTGATCACGTGGCTGATCATGCACTGATCACGTGACTGATCATGCACTGATCACGTGGCTATCATGCACTGATCACGTGGCTGATCATGCACTGATCACGTGGCTGATCATGCACTGATCACGTGGCTATCATGCACTGATCACGTGACTGATCATGCACTGATCACGTGGCTGATCATGCACTGATCACGTGACTGATCATGCACTGATCACGTGACTGATCATGCACTGATCACGTGACTGATCATGCACTGATCACGTGGCTATCATGCACTGATCACGTGGCTGATCATGCACTGATCACGCAGCTACCATGTACTGATCACGTGACTGATCATGCACTGATCACATAACTGATCATGCACTGATCACGTGGCTTATCATGCACTGATCATGTGACTGATCATGCACTGATCATGTTTGTGTCATACACTGATCATGTGCCTCTGGAGGCAATGAACATAGAGCTGAGTAGGCAGGAATGAGTCAGCAGGCAATAATCATGGAACTCAGCTCTGAGAAATCATGCTGCTCAGCTGGCAATAATCAAGTAGATGAGCAGGCAGGAATTACGCAGCACAGGTGGCAATTGTCAAGCAGATGAGCAGACAGTAATCACGCAGCTCAGCAGGCCCTGATCACGTGACTGAGCATGCACTGTTCACGTGGCTGATCATACACTGATCACGTGACTGATCATGCACTGATCACGTGACTGATCATGCACTGATCACGTGGCTGATCATGCACTGATCACGTGGCTGATCATACACTGATCACGTGACTGATCATGCACTGATCACGGGCTATCATGCACTGACTACATGACTGACATGCACTGATCACGTGGCTGATCATGCACTGATCACGTGACTGATCATGCACTGATCACGTGACTGATCATGCACTGATCACGTGGCTGATCATGCACTGATCACGTGGCTATCATGCACTGATCACGTGGCTGATCATGCAATGATCACGTAGCTACCATGTACTGGTCACGTGACTGATCATGCACTGATCACGTAATTGATCATGCACTGATCACGTGGCTGATCATGCACTGATCACGTGGCTGATCATGCACTGATCACGTGACTGATCATGCACTGATCACGTGACTGATCATGCACTGATCACGTGGCTATCATGCACTGATCACGTGGCTGACATGCACTGATCACGTGCCTGATCATGCACTGATCACGTGGCTGATCATGCACTGATCACGTGACTGATCATGCACTGATCACGTGGCTATCATGCACTGCTCACGTGGCTGATCATGCGATGATCACGCAGCTACCATGTACTGGTCACATGACTGATCATGCACTGATCACGTGACTGATCATGCAGTGATCACGTGGCTATCATGCACTACTCACGTGGCTGATCATGCAATGATCATGTAGCTACCATGTACAGGTCACGTGAATGATCATACACCCATCAGGTGACTGATCATGCACTGATCACGTGGCTATCATGCACTGATCACGAGACTGATCATGCACTGATCACGTCTATATCATGCACTGATCACATGACTGCCCATGCACTGATCACGTGGATGATCATACACTAATCATGTGACAGATCATGCACTGATCACGTGGCTGATCATGCACTGATACCGTGACTGAGCATGGACTGATCACATGACTATCATGTAGTGATCACGTGACTTAATGGCGCTGATCATGTGACTGATCATGCGCTGATCATGTTTGCTATCATACACTGATCATGTGCCTCTGGAGGCAATAAACAAAGAGCTGAGTAGGCACGAATCAAACAGTCAGCAGGCAATAATCATGGAACTCAGCTGTGAGGAATCATGCTGCTCAGCTGGCAATAATCAAGCAGCTGAGCAGGCAGGAATTACGCAGCACAGCTGGCAATTGTCAAGCAGATGACAGGCAGGAATCGTGCAGCTCAGCTGGCAATTGTCAAGCAGATGAGCAGACAGTAATCACGCAGCTCAGCAGGCCCTGATCACGTGACTGAGCATGCACTGTTCACGTGGCTGATCATACACTGATCACGTGACTGATCATGCACTGATCACGTGGATATCATGCACTGATCACGTGGCTGATCATACACTGTTCACGTGTCTGACCATGCACTGATCACGTGGCTGATCATACACTGCTCACGTAACTGATCATGCACTGATCACGTGGCTATCATGCACTGATCACGTGGCTGAACATGCACTGTTCACGTGGCTGATCACACACCTGTCACGTGACATATCATGCACTGATCACGTGGCACTCATGCACTGATCACGTGGCTGATCATACTCTGCTCACGTAACTGATCATGCACACATCACGTGGCTATCATGCACTGCTCACGTGGCTCGTCATGGAATGATCACGTAGCTACCATATACTGGTCACGTGACTGATCATGCACAGATCACGTAAATGATCATGCACTGTTCACGTGACTGATCATGTACTGATCACGTGACTGATCATGCACTGATCACGTGGCTATCATGCTCTGCTCACGTGGCTGATCATGCAATGATCACGTAGCAACCATGTACTGGTCACGTGACTGATCATGCACTGATCACGTAATTGATCCTGCACTGATCACGTGGCTCATCATGCACTGATCACGTGGCTGATCACACACGTATCACGTGACTGATCATGCACTGATCACGTGACTAATCATGCACTGATCACGTGGCTATCATGCACTGATCACGTGGATATCATGCACTGATCACGTGGCTGATCACACACGTATCACGTGACTGATCATGCACTGATCACGTGGCTATCATGCACTGATCACGTGGCTATCATGCACTGATATCATGCACTGATCACGTGGCTGATCATGCACTGATCACGTAGCTATCATGCACTGATCACGTGACTGATCATGCACTGATCACGTGGCTGATCATGCACTGATCACGTGACTGATCATGCACTGATCACGTGGCTGATCATGCACTGATCACGCAGCTATCATGCACTGATCACGTGACTGATCATGCACTGATCACGTGGCTGATCATGCACTGATCACGTGACTGATCATGCACTGATCACGTGGCTTATCATGCACTGATCATGTGACTGATCATGTGCTGATCATGTTTGGTATCATACACTGATCATGTGCCTCTGGAGGCAATGAACAAAGAGCTGAGTAGGCACGAATCAGTCAGGCAATAATCATGGAACTCAGCTCTGAGAAATCATGCTGCTCAGCTGGCAATAATCAAGCAGCTGAGCAGGCAGGAATTATGCAGCACAGCTGGCAATTGTCAAGCAGATGACAGGCAGGAATCGTGCAGCTCAGCTGGCAATTGTCAAGCAGATGAGCAGACAGTAATCACGCAGCTCAGCAGGCCCTGATCACGTGACTGAGCATGCACTGTTCACGTGGCTGATCATACACTGATCACGTGACTGATCATGCACTGATCACGTGGCTATCATGCACTGATCACGTGATTGATCATGCACTGATCACGTGATTGTCATGCACTGATCACGTGGCTGATCATGCACTGATCACGTGACTGATCATGCACTGATCACGTGGCTGATCATGCACTGATCACGTGGCTGATCATGCACTGATCACGTGGCTATCATGCACTGGTCACGTGACTGATCATGCACTGATCACGTGACTGATCATGCACTGATCACGTGACTGATCATGCACTGATCACGTGACTGATCATGCACTGATCACGTGGCTATCATGCACTGATCACGTGGCTGATCATGCAATGATCACGTAGCTACCATGTACTGATCACGTGACTGATCATGCACTGATCACGTAATTGATCATGCACTGATCACGTGGCTGATCATGCACTGATCACGTGACTGATCATGCACTGATCACGTGACTGATCATGCACTGATCACGTGGCTATCATGCACTGATCACGTGGCTGATCATGCACTGATCACGTGACTGATCATGCACTGATCACGTGACTGATCATGCACTGATCACGTGGCTATCATGCACTGATCACGTGGCTGATCATGCACTGATCACGTGACTGATCATGCACTGATCACGTGACTAATCATGCACTGATCACGTGGCTATCATGCACTGATCACGTGGATATCATGCACTGATCACGTGGCTGATCATGCACTGATCACGTGACTGATCATGCACTGATCACGTGGTATCATGCACTGATCACGTGGCTGATCATGCACTGATCACGTGACTGATCATGCACTGATCACGTGGCTGATCATGCACTGATCACGTGGCTGATCATGCACTGATCACGTGGCTGATCATGCACTGATCACGTGGCTGATCATGCACTGATCACGTAGCTACATGCACTGTCACGTGACTGATCATGCACTGATCATGTAATGATCATGCACTGATCACGTGACTGATCATGCACTGATCACGTGACTGATCATGCACTGATCACGTGGCTATCATGCACTGATCACGTGGCTGATCATGCACTGATCACGTAGCTATCATGCACTGATCACGTGACTGATCATGCACTGATCACGTGGCATCATGCACTGATCACGTGGCTGATCATACACTGATCACGTGACTGATCATGCACTGATCACGTGGCTATCATGCACTGATCACGTGGCTGATCATGCACTGATCACGTAGCTACATACACTGATCACGTGACTGATCATGCACTGATCACGTGGCTGATCATGCACTGATCACGTGACTGATCATGCACTGATCACGTGACTGATCATGCACTGATCACGTGGCTATCATGCACTGATCACGTGGCTGATCATGCACTGATCACGTGCCTGATCATGCACTGATCACATGACTGATCATGCACTGATCACGTGACTGATCATGCACTGATCACGTGGCTATCATGCACTACTCACGTGGCTGATCATGCAATGATCATGTAGCTACCATGTACTGGTCACGTGAATGATCATACACCCATCAGGTGACTGATCATGCACTGATCACGTGGCTATCATGCACTGATCACGTGACTGATCATGCACTGATCACGTCTATATCATGCACTGATCACATGACTGATCATGCACTGATCACGTGGCTGATCATGCACTGATACCGTGACTGAGCATGGACTGATCACATGACTATCATGTAGTGATCACGTGACTTAATGGCGCTGATCATGTGACTGATCATGCGCTGATCATGTTTGCTATCATACACTGATCATGTGCCTCTGGAGGCAATAAACAAAGAGCTGAGTAGGCACGAATCAAACAGTCAGCAGGCAATAATCATGGAACTCAGCTGTGAGGAATCATGCTGCTCAGCTGGCAATAATCAAGCAGCTGAGCAGGCAGGAATTACGCAGCACAGCTGGCAATTGTCAAGCAGATGACAGGCAGGAATCGTGCAGCTCAGCTGGCAATTGTCAAGCAGATGAGCAGACAGTAATCACGCAGCTCAGCAGGCCCAGATCACGTGACTGAGCATGCACTGTTCACGTGGCTGATCATACACTGATCACGTGACTGATCATGCACTGATCACGTGGCTATCATGCACTGATCACGTGGCTGATCATACACTGTTCACGTGTCTGACCATGCACTGATCACGTGGCTGATCATGCACTGCTCACGTAACTGATCATGCACTGATCACGTGGCTGATCATGCACTGATCACGTGGCTGATCATGCACTGATCACGTGGCTGATCATGCACTGATCACGTGACTGATCATGCACTGATCACTGGCTATCATGCACTGATCACTGGCTATCATGCACTGATCACGTGGCTGATCATGCACTGATCACGTGACTGATCATGCACTGATCACGTCTATATCATGCACTGATCACATGACTGATCATGCACTGATCACGTGGATGATCATACACTGATCATGTGACTGATCATGCACTGATCACGTGGCTATCATGCACTGATCACGTGGCTGATCATGCATGATCACGTAGCTATCATGTACTGATCACGTGACTGATCATGCACTGATCACGTAATTGATCATGCACTGATCACGTGACTGATCATGCACTGATCACGTGACTGATCATGCACTGATCACGTGACTGATCATGCACTGATCACGTGGCTATCATGCACTGCTCACGTGGCTGATCATGCAATGATCACGTAGCTACCATGTACTGGTCACGTGACTGATCATGCACTGATCACGTAATTGATCATGCACTGATCACGTGGCTGATCATGCACTGATCACGTGGCTGATCATGCACTGATCACGTGACTGATCATGCACTGATCACGTGACTGATCATGCACTGATCACGTGGCTATCATGCACTGATCACGTGGCTGATCATGCACTGATCACGTGGCTGATCATGCACTGATCACGTGACTGATCATGCACTGATCACGTGACTGATCATGCACTGATCACGTGGCTATCATGCACTGATCACGTGGCTGATCATGCACTGATCACGTAGCTACCATGCACTGGTCACGTGACTGATCATGCACTGATCACGTGACTGATCATGCACTGATCACGTGGCTATCATGCACTGATCACGTGGCTGATCATACACTGATCACGTAACTGATCATGCACTGATCACGTGGCTATCATGCACTGATCACGTGGCTGTCATGCAATGATCACGTAGCTACATATACTGATCACGTGACTGATCATGCACTGATCACGTAATGATCATGCACTGATCACGTGACTGATCATGCACTGATCACGTGACTGATCATGCACTGATCACGTGGCTATCATGCACTGATCACGTGGCTGATCATGCACTGATCACGTAGCAACCATGTACTGGTCACGTGACTGATCATGCACTGATCACGTAATTGATCATGCACTGATCACGTGGCTCATCATGCACTGATCACGTGGCTGATCACACATGTATCACGTGACTGATCATGCACTGATCACGTGGCTATCATGCACTGATCACGTGGCTATCATGCACTGATCACGTGGATATCATGCACTGATCACGTGGCTGATCATGCACTATCACGTGACTGATCATGCACTGATCACGTGGCTATCATGCACTGATCACGTGGCTATCATGCACTGATCACGTGGCTGATCATGCACTGATCACGTAGCTATCATGCACTGATCACGTGACTGATCATGCACTGATCACGTGATTGATCATGCACTGATCACGTGACTGATCATGCACTGATCACGTGACTGATCATGCACTGATCACGTGGCTATCATGCACTGATCACGTGGCTGATCATGCACTGATCACGTGGCTGATCACACACTGTCACGTGACATATCATGCACTGATCACGTGGCACTCATGCACTGATCACGTGGCTGATCATACACTGATCACGTAACTGATCATGCACTGATCACGTGGCTATCATGCACTGATCACGTGGCTGTCATGCAATGATCACGTAGCTACCATATACTGGTCACGTGACTGATCATGCACTGATCACGTCAATGATCATGCACTGATCACGTGACTGATCATGCACTGATCACGTGACTGATCATGCACTGATCACGTGGCTATCATGCACTGCTCACGTGGCTGATCATGCACTGATCACGTAGCAACCATGTACTGGTCACGTGACTGATCATGCACTGATCACGTGGCTGATCATGCACTGATCACGTGGCTGATCACACATGATCACGTGACTGATCATGCACTGATCACGTGGCTCTCATGCACTGATCACGTGGCTGTCATGCACTGATCACGTGGCTATCATGCACTGATCACGTGGCTGATCACACACTGATCACATGACTGATCATGCACTGATCACGTGGCTATCATGCACTGATCACGTGGCTATCATGCACTGATCACGTGGCTGATCATGCACTGATCACGTAATTGATCATGTGGCTGATCATGCACTGATCACGTGGCTGATCATGCACTGATCACGTGACTGATCATGCACTGATCACGTGACTGATCATGCACTGATCACGTGGCTATCATGCACTGATCACGTGGCTGATCATGCACTGATCACGTGCCTGATCATGCACTGATCACGTGGCTGATCATGCACTGATCACGTGACTGATCATGCACTGATCACGTGTCTGATCATGCACTGATCACGTGGCTATCATGCACTGATCACGTGGCTGATCATGCATGATCACGCAGCTACCATGTACTGGTCACATGACTGATCATGCACTGATCACGTGACTGATCATGCACTGATCACGTGGCTATCATGCACTACTCACGTGGCTGATCATGCAATGATCATGTAGCTACCATGTACAGGTCACGTGAATGATCATACACCCATCAGGTGACTGATCATGCACTGATCACGTGGCTATCATGCACTGATCACGTGACTGATCATGCACTGATCACGTCTATATCATGCACTGATCACATGACTGCCCATGCACTGATCACGTGGATGATCATACACTGATCATGTGACAGATCATGCACTGATCACGTGGCTGATCATGCACTGATCACGTGGCTATCATGCACTGATCACGTGGCTGATCATGCACTGATACCGTGACTGAGCATGGACTGATCACATGACTATCATGTAGTGATCACGTGACTTAATGGCGCTGATCATGTGACTGATCATGCGCTGATCATGTTTGCTATCATACACTGATCATGTGCCTCTGGAGGCAATAAACAAAGAGCTGAGTAGGCACGAATCAAACAGTCAGCAGGCAATAATCATGGAACTCAGCTGTGAGGAATCATGCTGCTCAGCTGGCAATAATCAAGCAGCTGAGCAGGCAGGAATTACGCAGCACAGCTGGCAATTGTCAAGCAGATGACAGGCAGGAATCGTGCAGCTCAGCTGGCAATTGTCAAGCAGATGAGCAGACAGTAATCACGCAGCTCAGCAGGCCCTGATCACGTGACTGAGCATGCACTGTTCACGTGGCTGATCATACACTGATCACGTGACTGATCATGCACTGATCACGTGGCTATCATGCACTGATCACGTGGCTGATCATGCACTGATCACGTGGCTGATCATGCACTGATCACGTGGCTGATCATGCACTGATCACGTGGCTGATCATGCACTGATCACGTGGCTATCATGCACTGATCACGTGGCTGATCATGCACTGATCACGGGACTGATCATGCACTGATCACGTGCTATCATGCACTGATCACATGACTGACATGCACTGATCACGTGGCTGATCATGCACTGATCACGTGACTGATCATGCACTGATCACGTGACTGATCATGCACTGATCACGTGGCTGATCATGCACTGATCACGTGACTGATCATGCACTGATCACGTGGCTGATCATGCACTGATCACGTGGCTGATCATGCACTGATCACGTGACTGATCATGCACTGATCACGTGACTGATCATGCACTGATCACGTGGCTATCATGCACTGATCACGTGGCTGATCATGCACTGATCACGTGACTGATCATGCACTGATCACGTGGCTGATCATGCACTGATCACGTGGCTATCATGCACTGATCACGTGGCTGATCATGCACTGATCACGTGACTGATCATGCACTGATCACGTCTATATCATGCACTGATCACATGACTGATCATGCACTGATCACGTGGATGATCATGCACTGATCACGTGACTGATCATGCACTGATCACGTGGCTATCATGCACTGATCACGTGGCTGATCATGCAATGATCACGTAGCTACCATGTACTGGTCACGTGACTGATCATGCACTGATCACGTGACTGATCATGCACTGATCACGTGGCTGATCATGCACTGATCACGTGACTGATCATGCACTGATCACGTGACTGATCATGCACTGATCACGTGGCTATCATGCACTGATCACGTGGCTGATCATGCACTGATCACGCAGCTACCATGCACTGATCACGTGACTGATCATGCACTGATCACGTGACTGATCATGCACTGATCACGTGGCTTATCATGCACTGATCATGTGACTGATCATGCACTGATCATGTTTGGTATCATACACTGATCATGTGCCTCTGGAGGCAATGAACAAAGAGCTGAGTAGGCACGAATCAGTCAGCAGGCAATAATCATGGAACTCAGCTGTGAGGAATCATGCTGCTCAGCTGGCAATAATCAAGCAGCTGAGCAGGCAGGAATTATGCAGCACAGCTGGCAATTGTCAAGCAGATGACAGGCAGGAATCATGCAGCTCAGCTGGCAATTGTCAAGCAGATGAGCAGACAGTAATCACGCAGCTCAGCAGGCCCTGATCACGTGACTGAGCATGCACTGTTCACGTGGCTGATCATACACTGATCACGTGACTGATCATGCACTGATCACGTGGCTATCATGCACTGATCACGTGACTGATCATGCACTGATCACGTGACTGTCATGCACTGATCACGTGGCTGATCATGCACTGATCACGTGGCTGATCATGCACTGATCACGTGGCTATCATGCACTGATCACGTGGCTGATCATGCACTGATCACGTACTGATCATGCACTGATCACGGGCTATCATGCACTGATCACATGACTGATCATGCACTGATCACGTGGCTGATCATGCACTGATCACGTGACTGATCATGCACTGATCACGTGACTGATCATGCACTGATCACGTGGCTATCATGCACTGATCACGTGGCTGATCATGCACTGATCACGTGACTGATCATGCACTGATCACGTGACTGATCATGCACTGATCACGTGGCTATCATGCACTGATCACGTGGCTGATCATGCACTGATCACGTAGCTACCATGCACTGATCACGTGACTGATCATGCACTGATCACGTAATTGATCATGCACTGATCACGTGGCTGATCATGCACTGATCACGTGACTGATCATGCACTGATCACGTGACTGATCATGCACTGATCACGTGGCTATCATGCACTGATCACGTGGCTGATCATGCACTGATCACGTGGCTGATCATGCACTGATCACGTGACTGATCATGCACTGATCACGTGGCTGATCATGCACTGATCACGTGACTGATCATGCACTGATCACGTGACTGATCATGCACTGATCACGTGACTGATCATGCACTGATCACGTGACTGATCATGCACTGATCACGTGGCTGATCATGCACTGATCACGTGACTGATCATGCACTGATCACTGGCTATCATGCACTGATCACGTGGCTATCATGCACTGATCACGTGGCTGATCATGCACTGATCACGTGACTGATCATGCACTGATCACGTCTATATCATGCACTGATCACGTGACTGCATGCACTGATCACGTGGATGATCATGCACTGATCATGTGACTGATCATGCACTGATCACGTGGCTATCATGCACTGATCACGTGGCTGATCATGCACTGATCACGTAGCTATCATGCACTGATCACGTGACTGATCATGCACTGATCACGTGACTGATCATGCACTGATCACGTGACTGATCATGCACTGATCACGTGACTGATCATGCACTGATCACGTGACTGATCATGCACTGATCACGTGGCTATCATGCACTGATCACGTGGCTGATCATGCACTGATCACGTAGCTACCATGCACTGATCACGTGACTGATCATGCACTGATCACGTAATTGATCATGCACTGATCATGTGGCTGATCACGTGACTGATCATGCACTGATCACGTGACTGATCATGCACTGATCACGTGACTGATCATGCACTGATCACGTGGCTATCATGCACTGATCACGTGACTGATCATGCACTGATCACGTGGCTGATCATGCACTGATCACGTGGCTGATCATGCACTGATCACGTGGCTGATCATGCACTGATCACGTGACTGATCATGCACTGATCACGTGACTGATCATGCACTGATCACGTGGCTATCATGCACTGATCACGTGGCTGATCATGCACTGATCACGTGGCTGATCATGCACTGATCACATGACTGATCATGCACTGATCACGTGACTGATCATGCACTGATCACGTGGCTATCATGCACTGATCACGTGGCTGATCATGCACTGATCACGTAGCTATCATGCACTGATCACGTGACTGATCATGCACTGATCACGTGACTGATCATGCACTGATCACGTGGCTGATCATGCACTGATCACGTGGCTGATCATGCACTGATCACGTGGCTGATCATGCACTGATACCGTGACTGAGCATGGACTGATCACATGACTATCATGTAGTGATCACGTGACTTAATGGCGCTGATCATGTGACTGATCATGCGCTGATCATGTTTGCTATCATACACTGATCATGTGCCTCTGGAGGCAATAAACAAAGAGCTGAGTAGGCACGAATCAAACAGTCAGCAGGCAATAATCATGGAACTCAGGTGTGAGGAATCATGCTGCTCAGCTGGCAATAATCAAGCAGCTGAGCAGGCAGGAATTACGCAGCACAGCTGGCAATTGTCAAGCAGATGAGCAGACAGTAATCACGCAGCTCAGCAGGCCCTGATCACGTGACTGAGCATGCACTGTTCACGTGGCTGATCATACACTGATCACGTGATGATCATGCACTGATCACGTGGATATCATGCACTGATCACGTGGCTGATCATACACTGTTCACGTGTCTGACCATGCACTGATCACGTGGCTGATCATACACTGCTCACGTAACTGATCATGCACTGATCACGTGGCTATCATGCACTGATCACGTGGCTGAACATGCACTGTTCACGTGGCTGATCACACACCTGTCACGTGACATATCATGCACTGATCACGTGGCACTCATGCACTGATCACGTGGCTGATCATACTCTGCTCACGTAACTGATCATGCACACATCACGTGGCTATCATGCACTGCTCACGTGGCTGATCATGGAATGATCACGTAGCTACCATATACTGGTCACGTGACTGATCATGCACTGATCACGTAAATGATCATGCACTGATCACGTGACTGATCATGCACTGATCACGTGACTGATCATGCACTGATCACGTGGCTATCATGCACTGCTCACGTGGCTGATCATGCAACGATCACGTAGCAACCATGTACTGGTCACGTGACTGATCATGCACTGATCACGTAATTGATCATGCACTGATCACGTGGCTCATCATGCACTGATCACGTGGCTGATCACACACGTATCACGTGACTGATCATGCACTGATCACGTGATGATCATGCACTGATCACGTGGTATCATGCACTGATCACGTGGATATCATGCACTGATCACGTGGCTGATCACACACGTATCACGTGACTGATCATGCACTGATCACGTGGCTGATCATGCACTGATCACGTGGCTGATCATGCACTGATCACGCAGCTACCATGTACTGGTCACATGACTGATCATGCACTGATCACATAATTGATCATGCACTGATCACGTGGCTTATCATGCACTGATCATGTGACTGATCATGTGCTGATCATGTTTGGTGTCATACACTGATCATGTGCCTCTGGAGGCAATGAACAAAGAGCTGAGTAGGCACGAATCAGTCAGCAGGCAATAATCATGGAACTCAGCTCTGAGAAATCATGCTGCTCAGCTGGCAATAATCAAGCAGATGAGCAGGCAGGAATTACGCAGCACAGTGGCAATTGTCAAGCAGATGACAGGCAGGAATCGTGCAGCTCAGCTGGCAATTGTCAAGCAGATGAGCAGACAGTAATCACGCAGCTCAGCAGGCCCTGATCACGTGACTGAGCATGCACTGTTCACGTGGCTGATCACACACTGATCACGTGACTGATCATGCACTGATCACGTGACTGATCATGCACTGATCACGTGGCTATCATGCACTGATCACGTGGCTGATCATGCACTGATCACGGACTGATCATGCACTGATCACGGCACTATCATGCACTGATACATGACTGATCATGCACTGATCACGTGGCTGATCATGCACTGATCACGTGACTGACATGCACTGATCACGTGACTGATCATGCACTGATCACGTGGCTGATCATGCACTGATCACGTGGCTATCATGCACTGATCACGTGGCTGATCATGCACTGATCACGTAGCTATCATGCACTGATCACGTGACTGATCATGCACTGATCACGTAATTGATCATGCACTGATCACGTGGCTGATCATGCACTGATCACGTGGCTGATCATGCACTGATCACGTGACTGATCATGCACTGATCACGTGACTGATCATGCACTGATCACGTGGCTATCATGCACTGATCACGTGGCTGATCATGCACTGATCACGTGGCTGATCATGCACTGATCACATGACTGATCATGCACTGATCACGTGACTGATCATGCACTGATCACGTGGCTATCATGCACTGATCACGTGGCTGATCATGCACTGATCACGTAGCTACCATGCACTGATCACGTGACTGATCATGCACTGATCACGTGACTGATCATGCACTGATCACGTGGCTATCATGCACTGATCACGTGGCTGATCATGCACTGATCACGTGGCTGATCATGCACTGATACCGTGACTGAGCATGGACTGATCACATGACTATCATGTAGTGATCACGTGACTTAATGGCACTGATCATGTGACTGATCATGCACTGATCATGTTTGCTATCATACACTGATCATGTGCCTCTGGAGGCAATAAACAAAGAGCTGAGTAGGCACGAATCAAACAGTCAGCAGGCAATAATCATGGAACTCAGGTGTGAGGAATCATGCTGCTCAGCTGGCAATAATCAAGCAGCTGAGCAGGCAGGAATTACGCAGCACAGCTGGCAATTGTCAAGCAGATGAGCAGACAGTAATCACGCAGCTCAGCAGGCCCTGATCACGTGACTGAGCATGCACTGTTCACGTGGCTGATCATACACTGATCACGTGATGATCATGCACTGATCACTTGGATATCATGCACTGATCACGTGGCTGATCATACACTGTTCACGTGTCTGACCATGCACTGATCACGTGGCTGATCATACACTGCTCACGTAACTGATCATGCACTGATCACGTGGCTATCATGCACTGATCACGTGGCTGAACATGCACTGATCACGTGGCTGATCACACACCTGTCACGTGACATATCATGCACTGATCACGTGGCACTCATGCACTGATCACGTGGCTGATCATACACTGCTCACGTAACTGATCATGCACACATCACGTGGCTATCATGCACTGATCACGTGGCTGATCATGGAATGATCACGTAGCTACCATATACTGGTCACGTGACTGATCATGCACTGATCACGTAAATGATCATGCACTGATCACGTGACTGATCATGCACTGATCACGTGACTGATCATGCACTGATCACGTGGCTATCATGCACTGCTCACGTGGCTGATCATGCACGATCACGTAGCAACCATGTACTGGTCACGTGACTGATCATGCACTGATCACGTAATTGATCATGCACTGATCACGTGGCTCATCATGCACTGATCACGTGGCTGATCACACACGTATCACGTGACTGATCATGCACTGATCACGTGATGATCATGCACTGATCACGTGGCTATCATGCACTGATCACGTGGATATCATGCACTGATCACGTGGCTGATCACACTATCACGTGACTGATCATGCACTGATCACGTGGCTGATCATGCACTGATCACGTGGCTGATCATGCACTGATCACGTGGCTACCATGCACTGATCACATGACTGATCATGCACTGATCACATAATTGATCATGCACTGATCACGTGGCTTATCATGCACTGATCATGTGACTGATCATGTGCTGATCATGTTTGGTGTCATACACTGATCATGTGCCTCTGGAGGCAATGAACAAAGAGCTGAGTAGGCACGAATCAGTCAGCAGGCTATAATCATGGAACTCAGCTCTGAGAAATCATGCTGCTCAGCTGGCAATAATCAAGTAGATGAGCAGGCAGGAATTACGCAGCACAGTGGCAATTGTCAAGCAGATGACAGGCAGGAATCGTGCAGCTCAGCTGGCAATTGTCAAGCAGATGAGCAGACAGTAATCACGCAGCTCAGCAGGCCCTGATCACGTGACTGAGCATGCACTGATCACGTGGCTGATCACACACTGATCACGTGACTGATCATGCACTGATCACGTGACTGATCATGCACTGATCACGTGGCTATCATGCACTGATCACGTGGCTGATCATGCACTGATCACGGACTGATCATGCACTGATCACGGCACTATCATGCACTGATACATGACTGACATGCACTGATCACGTGGCTGATCATGCACTGATCACGTGACTGACATGCACTGATCACGTGACTGATCATGCACTGATCACGTGGCTGATCATGCACTGATCACGTGGCTATCATGCACTGATCACGTGGCTGATCATGCAATGATCACGTAGCTACCATGTACTGATCACGTGACTGATCATGCACTGATCACGTGATTGATCATGCACTGATCACGTGGCTGATCATGCACTGATCACGTGACTGATCATGCACTGATCACGTGACTGATCATGCACTGATCACGTGACTGATCATGCACTGATCACGTGGCTATCATGCACTGATCACGTGGCTGATCATGCACTGATCACGTGGCTGATCATGCATGATCACGCAGCTACCATGTACTGGTCACATGACTGATCATGCACTGATCACGTGACTGATCATGCACTGATCACGTGGCTATCATGCACTACTCACGTGGCTGATCATGCAATGATCATGTAGCTACCATGTACAGGTCACGTGAATGATCATACACCCATCAGGTGACTGATCATGCACTGATCACGTGGCTATCATGCACTGATCACGTGACTGATCATGCACTGATCACGTCTATATCATGCACTGATCACATGACTGCCCATGCACTGATCACGTGGATGATCATACACTAATCATGTGACAGATCATGCACTGATCACGTGGCTGATCATGCACTGATACCGTGACTGAGCATGGACTGATCACATGACTATCATGTAGTGATCACGTGACTTAATGGCACTGATCATGTGACTGATCATGCGCTGATCATGTTTGCTATCATACACTGATCATGTGCCTCTGGAGGCAATAAACAAAGAGCTGAGTAGGCACGAATCAAACAGTCAGCAGGCAATAATCATGGAACTCAGGTGTGAGGAATCATGCTGCTCAGCTGGCAATAATCAAGCAGCTGAGCAGGCAGGAATTACGCAGCACAGCTGGCAATTGTCAAGCAGATGACAGGCAGGAATCGTGCAGCTCAGCTGGCAATTGTCAAGCAGATGAGCAGACAGTAATCACGCAGCTCAGCAGGCCCTGATCACGTGACTGAGCATGCACTGTTCACGTGGCTGATCATACACTGATCACGTGACTGATCATGCACTGATCACGTGGCTATCATGCACTGATCACGTGGCTGATCATACACTGATCACGTGTCTGACCATGCACTGATCACGTGGCTGATCATACACTGATCACGTAACTGATCATGCACTGATCACGTGGCTGATCATGCACTGATCACGTGGCTGATCATGCACTGATCACGTGGCTGATCATGCACTGATCACGTGACTGATCATGCACTGATCACGTGGCTATCATGCACTGATCACTGGCTATCATGCACTGATCACGTGGCTGATCATGCACTGATCACGTGACTGATCATGCACTGATCACGTCTATATCATGCACTGATCACGTGACTGATCATGCACTGATCACGTGGATGATCATGCACTGATCATGTGACTGATCATGCACTGATCACGTGGCTATCATGCACTGATCACGTGGCTGATCATGCAATGATCACGTAGCTACCATGTACTGGTCACGTGACTGATCATGCACTGATCACGTAACTGATCATGCACTGATCACGTGACTGATCATGCACTGATCACGTGACTGATCATGCACTGATCACGTGACTGATCATGCACTGATCACGTGGCTGATCATGCACTGATCACGTGGCTGATCATGCACTGATACCGTGACTGAGCATGCACTGATCACATGACTATCATGTAGTGATCACGTGACTTAATGGCACTGATCATGTGACTGATCATGCACTGATCATGTTTGCTATCATACACTGATCATGTGCCTCTGGAGGCAATAAACAAAGAGCTGAGTAGGCACGAATCAAACAGTCAGCAGGCAATAATCATGGAACTCAGCTGTGAGGAATCATGCTGCTCAGCTGGCAATAATCAAGCAGCTGAGCAGGCAGGAATTACGCAGCACAGCTGGCAATTGTCAAGCAGATGACAGGCAGGAATCGTGCAGCTCAGCTGGCAATTGTCAAGCAGATGAGCAGACAGTAATCACGCAGCTCAGCAGGCCCTGATCACGTGACTGAGCATGCACTGTTCACGTGGCTGATCATACACTGATCACGTGATGATCATGCACTGATCACGTGGATATCATGCACTGATCACGTGGCTGATCATACACTGTTCACGTGTCTGACCATGCACTGATCACGTGGCTGATCATACACTGCTCACGTAACTGATCATGCACTGATCACGTGGCTATCATGCACTGATCACGTGGCTGATCATGCACTGATCACGTGGCTGATCACACACTGTCACGTGACTATCATGCACTGATCACGTGGCACTCATGCACTGATCACGTGGCTGATCATACACTGATCACGTAACTGATCATGCACTGATCACGTGGCTATCATGCACTGATCACGTGGCTGTCATGCAATGATCACGTAGCTACATACACTGATCACGTGACTGATCATGCACTGATCACGTAAATGATCATGCACTGATCACGTGACTGATCATGCACTGATCACGTGACTGATCATGCACTGATCACGTGGCTATCATGCACTGATCACGTGGCTGATCATGCACTGATCACGTGCCTGATCATGCACTGATCACATGACTGATCATGCACTGATCACGTGACTGATCATGCACTGATCACGTGGCTATCATGCACTACTCACGTGGCTGATCATGCAATGATCATGTAGCTACCATGTACAGGTCACGTGAATGATCATACACCCATCAGGTGACTGATCATGCACTGATCACGTGGCTATCATGCACTGATCACGTGACTGATCATGCACTGATCACGTCTATATCATGCACTGATCACATGACTGCCCATGCACTGATCACGTGGATGATCATACACTAATCATGTGACAGATCATGCACTGATCACGTGGCTGATCATGCACTGATACCGTGACTGAGCATGGACTGATCACATGACTATCATGTAGTGATCACGTGACTTAATGGCGCTGATCATGTGACTGATCATGCGCTGATCATGTTTGCTATCATACACTGATCATGTGCCTCTGGAGGCAATAAACAAAGAGCTGAGTAGGCACGAATCAAACAGTCAGCAGGCAATAATCATGGAACTCAGGTGTGAGGAATCATGCTGCTCAGCTGGCAATAATCAAGCAGCTGAGCAGGCAGGAATTACGCAGCACAGCTGGCAATTGTCAAGCAGATGACAGGCAGGAATCGTGCAGCTCAGCTGGCAATTGTCAAGCAGATGAGCAGACAGTAATCACGCAGCTCAGCAGGCCCTGATCACGTGACTGAGCATGCACTGTTCACGTGGCTGATCATACACTGATCACGTGACTGATCATGCACTGATCACGTGGCTATCATGCACTGATCACGTGGCTGATCATACACTGTTCACGTGTCTGACCATGCACTGATCACGTGGCTGATCATACACTGCTCACGTAACTGATCATGCACTGATCACGTGGCTATCATGCACTGATCACGTGGCTGATCATGCACTGATCACGTGGCTGATCATGCACTGATCACGTGACTGATCATGCACTGATCACTGGCTATCATGCACTGATCACTGGCTATCATGCACTGATCACGTGGCTGATCATGCACTGATCACGTGACTGATCATGCACTGATCACGTCTATATCATGCACTGATCACGTGACTGATCATGCACTGATCACGGATGATCATGCACTGATCATGTGACTGATCATGCACTGATCACGTGGCTATCATGCACTGATCACGTGGCTGATCATGCATGATCACGTAGCTATCATGCACTGGTCACGTGACTGATCATGCACTGATCACGTAATTGATCATGCACTGATCACGTGACTGATCATGCACTGATCACGTGACTGATCATGCACTGATCACGTGACTGATCATGCACTGATCACGTGGCTATCATGCACTGATCACGTGGCTGATCATGCAATGATCACGTAGCTACCATGTACTGGTCACGTGACTGATCATGCACTGATCACGTAATTGATCATGCACTGATCACGTGGCTGATCATGCACTGATCACGTGGCTGATCATGCACTGATCACGTGACTGATCATGCACTGATCACGTGACTGATCATGCACTGATCACGTGGCTGATCATGCACTGATCACGTGACTGATCATGCACTGATCACGTGGCTGATCATGCACTGATCACGTGACTGATCATGCACTGATCACGTGACTGATCATGCACTGATCACGTGGCTATCATGCACTGATCACGTGGCTGATCATGCACTGATCACGTGACTGATCATGCACTGATCACGTGACTGATCATGCACTGATCACGTGGCTATCATGCACTACTCACGTGGCTGATCATGCAATGATCATGTAGCTACCATGTACAGTCACGTGACTGATCATACACCCATCAGGTGACTGATCATGCACTGATCACGTGGCTATCATGCACTGATCACGTGGCTGATCATGCACTGATCACGTGCCTGATCATGCACTGATCACGTGACTGATCATGCACTGATCACGTGGCTGATCATGCACTGATCACGTGGCTGATCATGCACTGATCACGTGGCTGATCATGCACTGATACCGTGACTGAGCATGGACTGATCACATGACTATCATGTAGTGATCACGTGACTTAATGGCGCTGATCATGTGACTGATCATGCACTGATCATGTTTGCTATCATACACTGATCATGTGCCTCTGGAGGCAATAAACAAAGAGCTGAGTAGGCACGAATCAAACAGTCAGCAGGCAATAATCATGGAACTCAGCTGTGAGGAATCATGCTGCTCAGCTGGCAATAATCAAGCAGCTGAGCAGGCAGGAATTACGCAGCACAGCTGGCAATTGTCAAGCAGATGACAGGCAGGAATCGTGCAGCTCAGCTGGCAATTGTCAAGCAGATGAGCAGACAGTAATCACGCAGCTCAGCAGGCCCTGATCACGTGACTGAGCATGCACTGTTCACGTGGCTGATCATACACTGATCACGTGATGATCATGCACTGATCACTTGGATATCATGCACTGATCACGTGGCTGATCATACACTGTTCACGTGTCTGACCATGCACTGATCACGTGGCTGATCATACACTGCTCACGTAACTGATCATGCACTGATCACGTGGCTATCATGCACTGATCACGTGGCTGAACATGCACTGTTCACGTGGCTGATCACACACCTGTCACGTGACATATCATGCACTGATCACGTGGCACTCATGCACTGATCACGTGGCTGATCATACTCTGCTCACGTAACTCATCATGCACACATCACGTGGCTATCATGCACTGCTCACGTGGCTCGTCATGGAATGATCACGTGCTACCATATACTGGTCACGTGACTGATCATGCACAGATCACGTAAATGATCATGCACTGTTCACGTGACTGATCATGTACTGATCACGTGACTGATCATGCACTGATCACGTGGCTGATCATGCACTGATCACGTGGCTGATCATGCACTGATCACGTGACTGATCATGCACTGATCACGTGACTGATCATGCACTGATCACGTGGCTATCATGCACTGATCACGTGGCTGATCATGCACTGATCACGTGGCTATCATGCACTGATCACGTGACTGATCATGCACTGATCACGTGACTGATCATGCACTGATCACGTGGCTATCATGCACTGATCACGTGGCTGATCACACTGATCACGTGACTGATCATGCACTGATCACGTGACTGATCATGCACTGATCACGTGGCTATCATGCACTGATCACGTGGCTATCATGCACTGATCACGTGGCTGATCATGCACTGATCACGTGACTGATCATGCACTGATCACGTGGCTGATCATGCACTGATCACGTGGCTATCATGCACTGATCACGTGGCTGATCATGCAATGATCACGTAGCTACCATGCACTGATCACGTGACTGATCATGCACTGATCAGGTGACTGATCATGCACTGATCACGTGGCTGATCATGCACTGATCACGTGACTGATCATGCACTGATCACGTGACTGATCATGCACTGATCACGTGGCTATCATGCACTGATCACGTGGCTGATCATGCACTGATCACGCAGCTATCATGCACTGATCACGTGACTGATCATGCACTGATCACATGACTGATCATGCACTGATCACGTGGCTTATCATGCACTGATCATGTGACTGATCATGCACTGATCATGTTTGGTATCATACACTGATCATGTGCCTCTGGAGGCAATGAACAAAGAGCTGAGTAGGCACGAATCAGTCAGCAGGCAATAATCATGGAACTCAGCTGTGAGAAATCATGCTGCTCAGCTGGCAATAATCAAGCAGATGAGCAGGCAGGAATTACGCAGCACAGCTGGCAATTGTCAAGCAGATGACAGGCAGGAATCGTGCAGCTCAGCTGGCAATTGTCAAGCAGATGAGCAGACAGTAATCACGCAGCTCAGCAGGCCCTGATCACGTGACTGAGCATGCACTGTTCACGTGGCTGATCATACACTGATCACGTGACTGATCATGCACTGATCACGTGACTGATCATGCACTGATCACGTGGCTATCATGCACTGATCACGTGGCTGATCATGCACTGATCACGGGACTGATCATGCACTGATCATGGCGCCATCATGCACTGATACATGACTGACATGCACTGATCACGTGGCTGATCATGCACTGATCACGTGACTGATCATGCACTGATCACGTGACTGATCATGCACTGATCACGTGGCTGATCATGCACTGATCACGTGGCTATCATGCACTGATCACGTGGCTGATCATGCAATGATCACGTAGCTACCATGCACTGGTCACGTGACTGATCATGCACTGATCACGTAATTGATCATGCACTGATCACGTGGCTGATCATGCACTGATCACGTGGCTGATCATGCACTGATCACGTGACTGATCATGCACTGATCACGTGACTGATCATGCACTGATCACGTGACTGATCATGCACTGATCACGTGACTGATCATGCACTGATCACGTGGCTATCATGCACTGATCACGTGGCTGATCATGCACTGATCACGTGACTGATCATGCACTGATCACGTGGCTGATCATGCACTGATCACGTGACTGATCATGCACTGATCACGGGCTATCATGCACTGATCACGTGGCTATCATGCACTGATCACGTGACTGATCATGCACTGATCACGTGACTGATCATGCACTGATCACGTGGCTATCATGCACTGATCACGTGGCTGATCATGCACTGATCACGTGACTGATCATGCACTGATCACGTGGCTGATCATGCACTGATCACGTGACTGATCATGCACTGATCACGTGACTGATCATGCACTGATCACGTGGCTATCATGCACTGATCACGTGGCTGATCATGCACTGATCACGTAGCTATCATGCACTGATCACGTGACTGATCATGCACTGATCACGTGACTGATCATGCACTGATCACGTGACTGATCATGCACTGATCACGTGACTGATCATGCACTGATCACGTGACTGATCATGCACTGATCACGTGGCTATCATGCACTGATCACGTGGCTGATCATGCACTGATCACGTAGCTATCATGCACTGATCACGTGACTGATCATGCACTGATCACGTGATTGATCATGCACTGATCACGTGGCTGATCATGCACTGATCACGTGGCTGATCATGCACTGATCACGTGACTGATCATGCACTGATCACGTGACTGATCATGCACTGATCACGTGGCTATCATGCACTGATCACGTGGCTGATCATGCACTGATCACGTGCCTGATCATGCACTGATCACATGACTGATCATGCACTGATCACGTGACTGATCATGCACTGATCACGTGGCTATCATGCACTACTCACGTGGCTGATCATGCAATGATCATGTAGCTACCATGTACTGGTCACGTGACTGATCATACACCCATCAGGTGACTGATCATGCACTGATCACGTGGCTATCATGCACTGATCACGTGGCTGATCATGCACTGATCACGTGCCTGATCATGCACTGATCACGTGACTGATCATGCACTGATCACGTGGCTATCATGCACTGATCACGTGGCTGATCATGCACTGATCACGTGGCTGATCATGCACTGATACCGTGACTGAGCATGGACTGATCACATGACTATCATGTAGTGATCACGTGACTTAATGGCGCTGATCATGTGACTGATCATGCGCTGATCATGTTTGCTATCATACACTGATCATGTGCCTCTGGAGGCAATAAACAAAGAGCTGAGTAGGCACGAATCAAACAGTCAGCAGGCAATAATCATGGAACTCAGCTGTGAGGAATCATGCTGCTCAGCTGGCAATAATCAAGCAGCTGAGCAGGCAGGAATTACGCAGCACAGCTGGCAATTGTCAAGCAGATGACAGGCAGGAATCGTGCAGCTCAGCTGGCAATTGTCAAGCAGATGAGCAGACAGTAAACACGCAGCTCAGCAGGCCCAGATCACGTGACTGAGCATGCACTGTTCACGTGGCTGATCATACACTGATCACGTGATTGATCATGCACTGATCACGTGGCTATCATGCACTGATCACGTGGCTGATCATACACTGTTCACATGTCTGACCATGCACTGATCACGTGGCTGATCATACACTGATCACGTAACTGATCATGCACTGATCACGTGGCTATCATGCACTGATCACGTGGCTGAACATGCACTGTTCAGGTGGCTGATCACACACCTGTCACGTGACATATCATGCACTGATCAGGTGGCACTCATGCACTGATCACGTGGCTGATCATACTCTGCTCACGTAACTGATCATGCACACATCACGTGGCTATCATGCACTGCTCACGTGGCTCGTCATGGAATGATCACGTAGCTACCATATACTGGTCACGTGACTGATCATGCACTGATCACGTAAATGATCATGCACTGTTCACGTGACTGATCATGCACTGATCACGTGACTGATCATGCACTGATCACGTGGCTGATCATGCACTGATCACGTGGCTGATCATGCACTGATCACGTGCTGATCATGCACTGATCACGTGGCTGATCATGCACTGATCACGTGACTGATCATGCACTGATCACGTGGCTATCATGCACTGATCACGTGGCTGATCATGCACTGATCACGTGACTGATCATGCACTGATCACGTGGCTGATCATGCACTGATCACGTGACTGATCATGCACTGATCACGTGGCTATCATGCACTGATCACGTGACTGATCATGCACTGATCACGTGGCTGATCATGCACTGATCACGTGGCTGATCATGCACTGATCACGTGGCTGATCATGCACTGATCACGTGGCTGATCATGCACTGATCACGTGACTGATCATGCACTGATCACGTGACTGATCATGCACTGATCACGTGGCTATCATGCACTGATCACGTGGCTGATCATGCACTGATCACGTGACTGATCATGCACTGATCACGTGACTGATCATGCACTGATCACGTGACTGATCATGCACTGATCACGTGGCTGATCATGCACTGATCACGTGGCTGATCATGCACTGATCACGTGACTGATCATGCACTGATCACGTGGCTGATCATGCACTGATCACGTGACTGATCATGCACTGATCACGTGACTGATCATGCACTGATCACGTGGCTGATCATGCACTGATCACGTGACTGATCATGCACTGATCACGTGGCTGATCATGCACTGATCACGTGACTGATCATGCACTGATCACGTGGCTGATCATGCACTGATCACGTGACTGATCATGCACTGATCACGTGGCTGATCATGCACTGATCACGTGACTGATCATGCACTGATCACGTGACTGATCATGCACTGATCACGTGGCTATCATGCACTGATCACGTGACTGATCATGCACTGATCACGTGACTGATCATGCACTGATCACTGGCTATCATGCACTGATCACTGGCTATCATGCACTGATCACGTGGCTGATCATGCACTGATCACGTGACTGATCATGCACTGATCACGTCTATATCATGCACTGATCACGTGACTGATCATGCACTGATCACGTGGCTGATCATACACTGATCACGTGACTGATCATGCACTGATCACGTGGCTATCATGCACTGATCACGTGGCTGATCATGCACTGATCACGTAGCTACCATGCACTGATCACGTGACTGATCATGCACTGATCACGTAATGATCATGCACTGATCACGTGACTGATCATGCACTGATCACGTGACTGATCATGCACTGATCACGTGACTGATCATGCACTGATCACGTGGCTATCATGCACTGATCACGTGGCTGATCATGCACTGATCACGTAGCTACCATGTACTGATCACGTGACTGATCATGCACTGATCACGTAATTGATCATGCACTGATCACGTGGCTGATCATGCACTGATCACGTGGCTGATCATGCACTGATCACGTGACTGATCATGCACTGATCACGTGACTGATCATGCACTGATCACGTGACTGATCATGCACTGATCACGTGACTGATCATGCACTGATCACGTGACTGATCATGCACTGATCACGTGGCTATCATGCACTGCTCACGTGGCTGATCATGCATGATCACGCAGCTACCATGTACTGGTCACATGACTGATCATGCACTGATCACGTGACTGATCATGCACTGATCACGTGGCTATCATGCACTACTCACGTGGCTGATCATGCAATGATCATGTAGCTACCATGTACAGGTCACGTGAATGATCATACACCCATCAGGTGACTGATCATGCACTGATCACGTGGCTATCATGCACTGATCACGTGACTGATCATGCACTGATCACGTCTATATCATGCACTGATCACATGACTGCCCATGCACTGATCACGTGGATGATCATACACTAATCATGTGACAGATCATGCACTGATCACGTGGCTGATCATGCACTGATACCGTGACTGAGCATGGACTGATCACATGACTATCATGTAGTGATCACGTGACTTAATGGCGCTGATCATGTGACTGATCATGCACTGATCATGTTTGCTATCATACACTGATCATGTGCCTCTGGAGGCAATAAACAAAGAGCTGAGTAGGCACGAATCAAACAGTCAGCAGGCAATAATCATGGAACTCAGCTGTGAGGAATCATGCTGCTCAGCTGGCAATAATCAAGCAGCTGAGCAGGCAGGAATTACGCAGCACAGCTGGCAATTGTCAAGCAGATGACAGGCAGGAATCGTGCAGCTCAGCTGGCAATTGTCAAGCAGATGAGCAGACAGTAATCACGCAGCTCAGCAGGCCCAGATCACGTGACTGAGCATGCACTGTTCACGTGGCTGATCATACACTGATCACGTGATTGATCATGCACTGATCACTTGGATATCATGCACTGATCACGTGGCTGATCATACACTGATCACGTGGCTGATCATGCACTGATCACGTGGCTGATCATGCACTGATCACGTGGCTATCATGCACTGATCACGTGGCTGATCATGCACTGATCACGTGGCTGATCATGCACTGATCACGTGGCTGATCATGCACTGATCACGTGACTGATCATGCACTGATCACGTGGCTGATCATGCACTGATCACGTGACTGATCATGCACTGATCACGTGACTGATCATGCACTGATCACGTGACTGATCATGCACTGATCACGTGACTGATCATGCACTGATCACGTGGCTATCATGCACTGATCACGTGGCTGATCATGCACTGATCACGTAGCTATCATGCACTGGTCACGTGACTGATCATGCACTGATCACGTGACTGATCATGCACTGATCACGTGGCTTATCATGCACTGATCATGTGACTGATCATGTGCTGATCATGTTTGGTGTCATACACTGATCATGTGCCTCTGGAGGCAATGAACATAGAGCTGAGTAGGCAGAAATCAGTCAGCAGGCTATAATCATGGAACTCAGCTCTGAGAAATCATGCTGCTCAGCTGGCAATAATCAAGTAGATGAGCAGGCAGGAATTACGCAGCACAGGTGGCAATTGTCAAGCAGATGACAGGCAGGAATCGTGCAGCTCAGCTGGCAATTGTCAAGCAGATGAGCAGACAGTAATCACGCAGCTCAGCAGGCCCTGATCACGTGACTGAGCATGCACTGATCACGTGGCTGATCATACACTGATCACGTGACTGATCATGCACTGATCACGTGACTGATCATGCACTGATCACGTGGCTATCATGCACTGATCACGTGGCTGATCATGCACTGATCACGGGACTGATCATGCACTGATCATGGCGCTATCATGCACTGACACATGACTGACATGCACTGATCACGTGGCTGATCATGCACTGATCACGTGACTGATCATGCACTGATCACGTGACTGATCATGCACTGATCACGTGGCTGATCATGCACTGATCACGTGGCTATCATGCACTGATCACGTGGCTGATCATGCAATGATCACGTAGCTACCATGTACTGGTCACGTGACTGATCATGCACTGATCACGTAATTGATCATGCACTGATCACGTGGCTGATCATGCACTGATCACGTGGCTGATCATGCACTGATCACGTGACTGATCATGCACTGATCACGTGACTGATCATGCACTGATCACGTGACTGATCATGCACTGATCACGTGACTGATCATGCACTGATCACGTGGCTATCATGCACTGATCACGTGGCTGATCATGCACTGATCACGTGACTGATCATGCACTGATCACGTGGCTGATCATGCACTGATCACGTGACTGATCATGCACTGATCACGTGGCTATCATGCACTGATCACGTGGCTGATCATGCACTGATCACGTGACTGATCATGCACTGATCACGTGACTGATCATGCACTGATCACGTGGCTATCATGCACTGATCACGTGGCTGATCATGCACTGATCACGTGACTGATCATGCACTGATCACGTGGCTGATCATGCACTGATCACGTGACTGATCATGCACTGATCACGTGACTGATCATGCACTGATCACGTGGCTATCATGCACTGATCACGTGGCTGATCATGCACTGATCACGTAGCTACCATGTACTGATCACGTGACTGATCATGCACTGATCACGTAATTGATCATGCACTGATCACGTGACTGATCATGCACTGATCACGTGACTGATCATGCACTGATCACGTGACTGATCATGCACTGATCACGTGGCTATCATGCACTGATCACGTGACTGATCATGCACTGATCACGTGGCTATCATGCACTGATCACGTGACTGATCATGCACTGATCACGTGACTGATCATGCACTGATCACGTGGCTGATCATGCACTGATCACGTGGCTGATCATGCACTGATCACGTGACTGATCATGCACTGATCACGTGACTGATCATGCACTGATCACGTGGCTATCATGCACTGATCACGTGGCTGATCATGCACTGATCACGTGGCTGATCATGCACTGATCACGTGGCTGATCATGCACTGATCACGTGACTGATCATGCACTGATCACGTGGCTATCATGCACTGATCACGTGGCTGATCATGCACTGATCACGTAGCTATCATGCACTGATCACGTGAATGATCATGCACTGATCACGTGACTGATCATGCACTGATCACGTGGATGATCATACACTAATCATGTGACAGATCATGCACTGATCACGTGGCTGATCATGCACTGATACCGTGACTGAGCATGGACTGATCACATGACTATCATGTAGTGATCACGTGACTTAATGGCGCTGATCATGTGACTGATCATGCGCTGATCATGTTTGCTATCATACACTGATCATGTGCCTCTGGAGGCAATAAACAAAGAGCTGAGTAGGCACGAATCAAACAGTCAGCAGGCAATAATCATGGAACTCAGCTGTGAGGAATCATGCTGCTCAGCTGGCAATAATCAAGCAGCTGAGCAGGCAGGAATTACGCAGCACAGCTGGCAATTGTCAAGCAGATGACAGGCAGGAATCGTGCAGCTCAGCTGGCAATTGTCAAGCAGATGAGCAGACAGTAATCACGCAGCTCAGCAGGCCCAGATCACGTGACTGAGCATGCACTGTTCACGTGGCTGATCATACACTGATCACGTGATTGATCATGCACTGATCACTTGGATATCATGCACTGATCACGTGGCTGATCATACACTGTTCACGTGTCTGACCATGCACTGATCACGTGGCTGATCATACACTGCTCACGTAACTGATCATGCACTGATCACGTGGCTATCATGCACTGATCACGTGGCTGAACATGCACTGTTCACGTGGCTGATCACACACCTGTCACGTGACATATCATGCACTGATCACGTGGCACTCATGCACTGATCACGTGGCTGATCATACTCTGCTCACGTAACTCATCATGCACACATCACGTGGCTATCATGCACTGCTCACGTGGCTCGTCATGGAATGATCACGTAGCTACCATATACTGGTCACGTGACTGATCATGCACAGATCACGTAAATGATCATGCACTGTTCACGTGACTGATCATGTACTGATCACGTGACTGATCATGCACTGATCACGTGGCTATCATGCTCTGCTCACGTGGCTGATCATGCAATGATCACGTAGCAACCATGTACTGGTCACGTGACTGATCATGCACTGATCACGTAATTGATCCTGCACTGATCACGTGGCTCATCATGCACTGATCACGTGGCTGATCACACACGTATCACGTGACTGATCATGCACTGATCACGTGACTAATCATGCACTGATCACGTGGCTATCATGCACTGATCACGTGGATATCATGCACTGATCACGTGGCTGATCACACACGTATCACGTGACTGATCATGCACTGATCACGTGGCTATCATGCACTGATCACGTGGCTGATCATGCACTGATCACGTGACTGATCATGCACTGATCACGTGACTGATCATGCACTGATCACGTGGCTATCATGCACTGATCACGTGACTGATCATGCACTGATCACGTGACTGATCATGCACTGATCACGTGGCTATCATGCACTGATCACGTGGCTGATCATGCACTGATCACGTGACTGATCATGCACTGATCACGTGACTGATCATGCACTGATCACGTGGCTGATCATGCACTGATCACGTGGCTGATCATGCACTGATCACGTGACTGATCATGCACTGATCACGTGGCTGATCATGCACTGATCACGTGGCTGATCATGCACTGATCACGTGACTGATCATGCACTGATCACGTGACTGATCATGCACTGATCACGTGGCTATCATGCACTGATCACGTGGCTGATCATGCACTGATCACGTGGCTGATCATACACTGATCACGTGACTATCATGCACTGATCACCTGGTAGAATCAAACAGTCAGCAGGCAATAATCATGGAACTCAGCTGTGAGGAATCATGCTGCTCAGCTGGCAATAATCAAGCAGCTGAGCAGGCAGGAATCACGCAGCTCAGCTGGCAATTGTCAAGCAGATGAGCAGACAGTAATCACGCAGCTCAGCAGGCCCAGATCACGTGACTGAGCATGCACTGTTCACGTGGCTGATCATACACTGATCACGTGATTGATCATGCACTGATCACTTGGATATCATGCACTGATCACGTGGCTGATCATACACTGTTCACGTGTCTGACCATGCACTGATCACGTGGCTGATCATACACTGCTCACGTAACTGATCATGCACTGATCACGTGGCTATCATGCACTGATCACGTGGCTGAACATGCACTGTTCACGTGGCTGATCACACACCTGTCACGTGACATATCATGCACTGATCACGTGGCACTCATGCACTGATCACGTGGCTGATCATACTCTGCTCACGTAACTCATCATGCACACATCACGTGGCTATCATGCACTGCTCACGTGGCTCGTCATGGAATGATCACGTAGCTACCATATACTGGTCACGTGACTGATCATGCACAGATCACGTAAATGATCATGCACTGTTCACGTGACTGATCATGCACTGATCACGTGACTGATCATGCACTGATCACGTGGCTATCATGCACTGCTCACGTGGCTGATCATGCAATGATCACGTAGCAACCATGTACTGGTCACGTGACTGATCATGCACTGATCACGTAATTGATCCTGCACTGATCACGTGGCTCATCATGCACTGATCACGTGGCTGATCACACACGTATCACGTGACTGATCATGCACTGATCACGTGACTAATCATGCACTGATCACGTGGCTATCATGCACTGATCACGTGGATATCATGCACTGATCACGTGGCTGATCACACACGTATCACGTGACTGATCATGCACTGATCACGTGGCTATCATGCACTGATCACGTGACTGATCATGCACTGATCACGTGACTGATCATGCACTGATCACGTGACTGATCATGCACTGATCACGTGGCTATCATGCACTGATCACGTGGCTGATCATGCACTGATCACGTAGCTACCATGCACTGGTCACGTGACTGATCATGCACTGATCACATGACTGATCATGCACTGATCACGTGGCTTATCATGCACTGATCATGTGACTGATCATGCACTGATCATGTTTGGTGTCATACACTGATCATGTGCCTCTGGAGGCAATGAACAAAGAGCTGAGTAGGCACGAATCAGTCAGCAGGCTATAATCATGGAACTCAGCTCTGAGAAATCATGCTGCTCAGCTGGCAATAATCAAGCAGATGAGCAGGCAGGAATTATGCAGCACAGCTGGCAATTGTCAAGCAGATGACAGGCAGGAATCGTGCAGCTCAGCTGGCAATTGTCAAGCAGATGAGCAGACAGTAATCACGCAGCTCAGCAGGCCCTGATCACGTGACTGAGCATGCACTGTTCACGTGGCTGATCATACACTGATCACGTGACTGATCATGCACTGATCACGTGGCTATCATGCACTGATCACGTGACTGATCATGCACTGATCACGTGGCTATCATGCACTGATCACGTGGCTGATCATGCACTGATCACGGGACTGATCATGCACTGATCACGGGCTATCATGCACTGATACATGACTGATCATGCACTGATCACGTGGCTGATCATGCACTGATCACGTGGATATCATGCACTGATCACGTGGCTGATCATGCACTGATCACGTGTCTGATCATGCACTGATCACGTGGCTGATCATGCACTGATCACGTAACTGATCATGCACTGATCACGTGGCTATCATGCACTGATCACGTGGCTGATCATGCACTGATCACGTGGCTGATCACACTGATCACGTGACTATCATGCACTGATCACGTGGCACTCATGCACTGATCACGTGGCTGATCATGCACTGATCACGTGACTGATCATGCACTGATCACGTGGCTATCATGCACTGATCACGTGGCTGATCATGCAATGATCACGTAGCTACCATATACTGGTCACGTGACTGATCATGCACTGATCACGTGGCTGATCATGCACTGATCACGTGACTGATCATGCACTGATCACGTGACTGATCATGCACTGATCACGTGGCTATCATGCACTGATCACGTGGCTATCATGCACTGATCACGTGGCTGATCATGCACTATCACGTGACTGATCATGCACTGATCACGTGACTGATCATGCACTGATCACGTGGCTGATCATGCACTGATCACGTGGCTACCATGCACTGATCACGTGACTGATCATGCACTGATCACGTGACTGATCATGCACTGATCACGTGGCTTATCATGCACTGATCATGTGACTGATCATGCACTGATCATGTTTGGTGTCACACACTGATCATGTGCCTCTGGAGGCAATGAACAAAGAGCTGAGTAGGCACGAATCAGTCAGCAGGCAATAATCATGGAACTCAGCTGTGAGGAATCATGCTGCTCAGCTGGCAATAATCAAGCAGATGAGCAGGCAGGAATTATGCAGCACAGCTGGCAATTGTCAAGCAGATGACAGGCAGGAATCGTGCAGCTCAGCTGGCAATTGTCAAGCAGATGAGCAGACAGTAATCACGCAGCTCAGCAGGCCCTGATCACGTGACTGAGCATGCACTGATCACGTGGCTGATCATACACTGATCACGTGACTGATCATGCACTGATCACGTGGCTATCATGCACTGATCACGTGGCTGATCATGCACTGATCACGTGGCTGTCATGCACTGATCACGTGGCTATCATGCACTGATCACGTGACTGATCATGCACTGATCACGTGACTGATCATGCACTGATCACGTGGCTATCATGCACTGATCACGTGGCTGATCATGCACTGATCACGTGACTGATCATGCACTGATCACGTGACTGATCATGCACTGATCACGTGGCTATCATGCACTGATCACGTGGCTGATCATGCACTGATCACGTAGCTATCATGCACTGATCACGTGACTGATCATGCACTGATCACGTGACTGATCATGCACTGATCACGTGGCTGATCATGCACTGATCACGTGACTGATCATGCACTGATCACGTGGCTGATCATGCACTGATCACGTGACTGATCATGCACTGATCACGTGACTGATCATGCACTGATCACGTGGCTTATCATGCACTGATCATGTGACTGATCATGCGCTGATCATGTTTGCTATCATACACTGATCATGTGCCTCTGGAGGCAATGAACAAAGAGCTGAGTAGGCACGAATCAGTCAGCAGGCAATAATCATGGAACTCAGCTGTGAGGAATCATGCTGCTCAGCTGGCAATAATCAAGCAGCTGAGCAGGCAGGAATTATGCAGCACAGCTGGCAATTGTCAAGCAGATGACAGGCAGGAATCGTGCAGCTCAGCTGGCAATTGTCAAGCAGATGAGCAGACAGTAATCACGCAGCTCAGCAGGCCCTGATCACGTGACTGAGCATGCACTGTTCACGTGGCTGATCATACACTGATCACGTGATTGATCATGCACTGATCACTTGGATATCATGCACTGATCACGTGGCTGATCATACACTGTTCACGTGTCTGACCATGCACTGATCACGTGGCTGATCATACACTGCTCACGTAACTGATCATGCACTGATCACGTGGCTATCATGCACTGATCACGTGGCTGAACATGCACTGTTCACGTGGCTGATCACACACCTGTCACGTGACATATCATGCACTGATCACGTGGCACTCATGCACTGATCACGTGGCTGATCATACTCTGCTCACGTAACTGATCATGCACACATCACGTGGCTATCATGCACTGCTCACGTGGCTCGTCATGGAATGATCACGTAGCTACCATATACTGGTCACGTGACTGATCATGCACTGATCACGTAAATGATCATGCACTGATCACGTGACTGATCATGCACTGATCACGTGACTGATCATGCACTGATCACGTGGCTATCATGCACTGCTCACGTGGCTGATCATGCACTGATCACGTAGCAACCATGTACTGGTCACGTGACTGATCATGCACTGATCACGTAATTGATCATGCACTGATCACGTGGCTGATCATGCACTGATCACGTGGCTGATCACACACTATCACGTGACTGATCATGCACTGATCACGTGACTGATCATGCACTGATCACGTGGCTATCATGCACTGATCACGTGGATATCATGCACTGATCACGTGGCTGATCATGCACTGATCACGTGGCTATCATGCACTGATCACGTGACTGATCATGCACTGATCACGTGACTGATCATGCACTGATCACGTGGCTATCATGCACTGATCACGTGGCTGATCATGCACTGATCACGCAGCTACCATGTACTGGTCACATGACTGATCATGCACTGATCACGTGACTGATCATGCACTGATCACGTGGCTTATCATGCACTGATCATGTGACTGATCATGCACTGATCATGTTTGGTGTCATACACTGATCATGTGCCTCTGGAGGCAATGAACATAGAGCTGAGTAGGCACGAATCAGTCAGCAGGCTATAATCATGGAACTCAGCTCTGAGAAATCATGCTGCTCAGCTGGCAATAATCAAGCAGATGAGCAGGCAGGAATTACGCAGCACAGCTGGCAATTGTCAAGCAGATGACAGGCAGGAATCGTGCAGCTCAGCTGCAATTGTCAAGCAGATGAGCAGACAGTAATCACGCAGCTCAGCAGGCCCTGATCACGTGACTGAGCATGCACTGTTCACGTGGCTGATCATACACTGATCACGTGACTGATCATGCACTGATCACGTGACTGATCATGCACTGATCACGTGGCTATCATGCACTGATCACGTGGCTGATCATGCACTGATCACGGGACTGATCATGCACTGATCACGGGCTATCATGCACTGATACATGACTTCACATGCACTGATCACGTGGCTGATCATGCACTGATCACGTGACTGATCATGCACTGATCACGTGGCTGATCATGCACTGATCACTGGCTATCATGCACTGATCACGTGGCTGATCATGCAATGATCACGTAGCTACCATGCACTGATCACGTGACTGATCATGCACTGATCACGTGACTGATCATGCACTGATCACGTGGCTGATCATGCACTGATCACGTGGCTGATCATGCACTGATCACGTGACTGATCATGCACTGATCACGTGACTGATCATGCACTGATCACGTGACTGATCATGCACTGATCACGTGACTGATCATGCACTGATCACGTGGCTATCATGCACTGATCACGTGGCTGATCATGCACTGATCACGTGACTGATCATGCACTGATCACGTGGCTGATCATGCACTGATCACGTGACTGATCATGCACTGATCACGTGGCTATCATGCACTGATCACGTGGCTATCATGCACTGATCACGTGACTGATCATGCACTGATCACGTGACTGATCATGCACTGATCACGTGGCTATCATGCACTGATCACGTGGCTGATCATGCACTGATCACGTGACTGATCATGCACTGATCACGTGGCTGATCATGCACTGATCACGTGACTGATCATGCACTGATCACGTGACTGATCATGCACTGATCACGTGGCTATCATGCACTGATCACGTGGCTGATCATGCACTGATCACGTAGCTATCATGCACTGATCACGTGACTGATCATGCACTGATCACGTAATTGATCATGCACTGATCACGTGACTGATCATGCACTGATCACGTGACTGATCATGCACTGATCACGTGACTGATCATGCACTGATCACGTGGCTATCATGCACTGATCACGTGGCTGATCATGCACTGATCACGTAGCTATCATGCACTGATCACGTGACTGATCATGCACTGATCACGTGATTGATCATGCACTGATCACGTGGCTGATCATGCACTGATCACGTGGCTGATCATGCACTGATCACGTGACTGATCATGCACTGATCACGTGACTGATCATGCACTGATCACGTGGCTATCATGCACTGATCACGTGGCTGATCATGCACTGATCACGTGCCTGATCATGCACTGATCACATGACTGATCATGCACTGATCACGTGACTGATCATGCACTGATCACGTGGCTATCATGCACTACTCACGTGGCTGATCATGCAATGATCATGTAGCTACCATGTACTGGTCACGTGACTGATCATACACCCATCAGGTGACTGATCATGCACTGATCACGTGGCTATCATGCACTGATCACGTGGCTGATCATGCACTGATCACGTGCCTGATCATGCACTGATCACGTGACTGATCATGCACTGATCACGTGGCTGATCATGCACTGATCACGTGGCTGATCATGCACTGATCACGTGGCTGATCATGCACTGATACCGTGACTGAGCATGGACTGATCACATGACTATCATGTAGTGATCACGTGACTTAATGGCGCTGATCATGTGACTGATCATGCGCTGATCATGTTTGCTATCATACACTGATCATGTGCCTCTGGAGGCAATAAACAAAGAGCTGAGTAGGCACGAATCAAACAGTCAGCAGGCAATAATCATGGAACTCAGCTGTGAGGAATCATGCTGCTCAGCTGGCAATAATCAAGCAGCTGAGCAGGCAGGAATTACGCAGCACAGCTGGCAATTGTCAAGCAGATGACAGGCAGGAATCGTGCAGCTCAGCTGGCAATTGTCAAGCAGATGAGCAGACAGTAATCACGCAGCTCAGCAGGCCCTGATCACGTGACTGAGCATGCACTGTTCACGTGGCTGATCATACACTGATCACGTGATTGATCATGCACTGATCACGTGGCTATCATGCACTGATCACGTGGCTGATCATACACTGTTCACGTGTCTGATCATGCACTGATCACGTGGCTGATCATGCACTGATCACGTGGCTGATCATGCACTGATCACGTGGCTGATCATGCACTGATCACGTGGCTGATCATGCACTGATCACGTGGCTGATCATGCACTGATCACGTGGCTGATCATGCACTGATCACGTGACTGATCATGCACTGATCACGTGACTGATCATGCACTGATCAGTGGCTATCATGCACTGATCACGTGACTGATCATGCACTGATCACGTGACTGATCATGCACTGATCACTGGCTATCATGCACTGATCACTGGCTATCATGCACTGATCACGTGGCTGATCATGCACTGATCACGTGACTGATCATGCACTGATCACGTCTATATCATGCACTGATCACGTGACTGATCATGCACTGATCACGTGGATGATCATGCACTGATCATGTGACTGATCATGCACTGATCACGTGGCTATCATGCACTGATCACGTGGCTGATCATGCACTGATCACGTAGCTATCATGCACTGATCACGTGACTGATCATGCACTGATCACGTGATGATCATGCACTGATCACGTGACTGATCATGCACTGATCACGTGACTGATCATGCACTGATCACGTGACTGATCATGCACTGATCACGTGGCTATCATGCACTGATCACGTGGCTGATCATGCACTGATCACGTAGCTATATACTGATCACGTGACTGATCATGCACTGATCACGTGACTGATCATGCACTGATCACGTGGCTGATCATGCACTGATCACGTGGCTGATCATGCACTGATCACGTGACTGATCATGCACTGATCACGTGACTGATCATGCACTGATCACGTGACTGATCATGCACTGATCACGTGACTGATCATGCACTGATCACGTGGCTATCATGCACTGCTCACGTGGCTGATCATGCATGATCACGCAGCTACCATGTACTGGTCACATGACTGATCATGCACTGATCACGTGACTGATCATGCACTGATCACGTGGCTATCATGCACTACTCACGTGGCTGATCATGCAATGATCATGTAGCTACCATGTACAGGTCACGTGAATGATCATACACCCATCAGGTGACTGATCATGCACTGATCACGTGGCTATCATGCACTGATCACGAGACTGATCATGCACTGATCACGTCTATATCATGCACTGATCACATGACTGCCCA
This sequence comes from Bos javanicus, assembly GCF_032452875.1. Taxonomy (NCBI): domain Eukaryota; kingdom Metazoa; phylum Chordata; class Mammalia; order Artiodactyla; family Bovidae; genus Bos; species Bos javanicus. The sequence continues at coordinate 227,284 of NW_026893760.1, forward strand.
TGCACTGATCACGTGGATGATCATACACTAATCATGTGACAGATCATGCACTGATCACGTGGCTGATCATGCACTGATACCGTGACTGAGCATGGACTGATCACATGACTATCATGTAGTGATCACGTGACTTAATGGCGCTGATCATGTGACTGATCATGCGCTGATCATGTTTGCTATCATACACTGATCATGTGCCTCTGGAGGCAATAAACAAAGAGCTGAGTAGGCACGAATCAAACAGTCAGCAGGCAATAATCATGGAACTCAGGTGTGAGGAATCATGCTGCTCAGCTGGCAATAATCAAGCAGCTGAGCAGGCAGGAATTACGCAGCACAGCTGGCAATTGTCAAGCAGATGACAGGCAGGAATCGTGCAGCTCAGCTGGCAATTGTCAAGCAGATGAGCAGACAGTAATCACGCAGCTCAGCAGGCCCAGATCACGTGACTGAGCATGCACTGTTCACGTGGCTGATCATACACTGATCACGTGATTGATCATGCACTGATCACTTGGATATCATGCACTGATCACGTGGCTGATCATACACTGTTCACGTGTCTGACCATGCACTGATCACGTGGCTGATCATACACTGCTCACGTAACTGATCATGCACTGATCACGTGGCTATCATGCACTGATCACGTGGCTGAACATGCACTGTTCACGTGGCTGATCACACACCTGTCACGTGACATATGCACTGATCACGTGGCACTCATGCACTGATCACGTGGCTGATCATACTCTGCTCACGTAACTCATCATGCACACATCACGTGGCTATCATGCACTGCTCACGTGGCTCGTCATGGAATGATCACGTAGCTACCATATACTGGTCACGTGACTGATCATGCACTGATCACGTAAATGATCATGCACTGTTCACGTGACTGATCATGCACTGATCACGTGACTGATCATGCACTGATCACGTGGCTATCATGCACTGATCACGTGGCTGATCATGCACTGATCACGTGACTGATCATGCACTGATCACGTGACTGATCATGCACTGATCACGTGGCTGATCATGCACTGATCACGTGACTGATCATGCACTGATCACGTGACTGATCATGCACTGATCACGTGGCTATCATGCACTGATCACGTGGCTGATCATGCACTGATCACGTGACTGATCATGCACTGATCACTGGCTATCATGCACTGATCACGTGGCTATCATGCACTGATCACGTGGCTGATCATGCACTGATCACGTGACTGATCATGCACTGATCACGTCTATATCATGCACTGATCACGTGACTGATCATGCACTGATCACGTGGATGATCATGCACTGATCATGTGACTGATCATGCACTGATCACGTGGCTGATCATGCACTGATCACGTGGCTATCATGCACTGATCACGTGACTGATCATGCACTGATCACGTGATGATCATGCACTGATCACGTGGCTATCATGCACTGATCACGTGGCTGATCATGCACTGATCACGTGACTGATCATGCACTGATCACGTGGCTGATCATGCACTGATCACGTGACTGATCATGCACTGATCACGTGGCTATCATGCACTGATCACGTGGCTGATCATGCACTGATCACGTGCCTGATCATGCACTGATCACGTGACTGATCATGCACTGATCACATGGCTATCATGCACTGATCACGTGGCTGATCATGCACTGATACCGTGACTGAGCATGGACTGATCACATGACTATCATGTAGTGATCACGTGACTTAATGGCGCTGATCATGTGACTGATCATGCGCTGATCATGTTTGCTATCATACACTGATCATGTGCCTCTGGAGGCAATAAACAAAGAGCTGAGTAGGCACGAATCAAACAGTCAGCAGGCAATAATCATGGAACTCAGGTGTGAGGAATCATGCTGCTCAGCTGGCAATAATCAAGCAGCTGAGCAGGCAGGAATTACGCAGCACAGCTGGCAATTGTCAAGCAGATGAGCAGACAGTAATCACGCAGCTCAGCAGGCCCTGATCACGTGACTGAGCATGCACTGTTCACGTGGCTGATCATACACTGATCACGTGATGATCATGCACTGATCACTTGGATATCATGCACTGATCACGTGGCTGATCATACACTGATCACGTGTCTGACCATGCACTGATCACGTGGCTGATCATACACTGCTCACGTAACTGATCATGCACTGATCACGTGGCTATCATGCACTGATCACGTGGCTGATCATGCACTGATCACGTGGCTGATCACACACTGTCACGTGACTATCATGCACTGATCACGTGGCACTCATGCACTGATCACGTGGCTGATCATACACTGATCACGTAACTGATCATGCACACATCACGTGGCTATCATGCACTGATCACGTGGCTGTCATGGAATGATCACGTAGCTACCATATACTGGTCACGTGACTGATCATGCACTGATCACGTAAATGATCATGCACTGATCACGTGACTGATCATGCACTGATCACGTGACTGATCATGCACTGATCACGTGGCTATCATGCACTGCTCACGTGGCTGATCATGCAACGATCACGTAGCAACCATGTACTGGTCACGTGACTGATCATGCACTGATCACGTAATTGATCATGCACTGATCACGTGGCTCATCATGCACTGATCACGTGGCTGATCATGCACTGATCACGTGGCTGATCATGCACTGATCACGTGGCTATCATGCACTGATCACGTGGCTGATCATGCACTGATCACGTGCTATCATGCACTGATCACGTGACTGATCATGCACTGATCACGTGACTGATCATGCACTGATCACGTGGCTGATCATGCACTGATCACGTGGCTGATCATGCACTGTCACGTGACTGATCATGCACTGATCACGTGAATGATCATGCACTGATCACGTGGCTATCATGCACTGATCACGTGGCTATCATGCACTGATCACGTGGCTGATCATGCACTGATCACGTGACTGATCATGCACTGATCACGTGACTGATCATGCACTGATCACGTGGCTGATCATGCACTGATCACACAGCTACCATGCACTGATCACATGACTGATCATGCACTGATCACATGATTGATCATGCACTGATCACGTGGCTTATCATGCACTGATCATGTGACTGATCATGTGCTGATCATGTTTGGTGTCATACACTGATCATGTGCCTCTGGAGGCAATGAACAAAGAGCTGAGTAGGCACGAATCAGTCAGCAGGCAATAATCATGGAACTCAGCTGTGAGAAATCATGCTGCTCAGCTGGCAATAATCAAGCAGCTGAGCAGGCAGGAATTACGCAGCACAGCTGGCAATTGTCAAGCAGATGACAGGCAGGAATCGTGCAGCTCAGCTGGCAATTGTCAAGCAGATGAGCAGACAGTAATCACGCAGCTCAGCAGGCCCTGATCACGTGACTGAGCATGCACTGTTCACGTGGCTGATCATACACTGATCACGTGACTGATCATGCACTGATCACGTGGCTGATCATGCACTGATCACGTGGCTATCATGCACTGATCACGTGGCTGATCATGCACTGATCACGGACTGATCATGCACTGATCACGGGCTATCATGCACTGATACATGACTGACATGCACTGATCACGTGGCTGATCATGCACTGATCACGTGACTGATCATGCACTGATCACGTGACTGATCATGCACTGATCACGTGGCTGATCATGCACTGATCACGTGGCTATCATGCACTGATCACGTGGCTGATCATGCAATGATCACGTAGCTACCATGCACTGATCACGTGACTGATCATGCACTGATCACGTGACTGATCATGCACTGATCACGTGACTGATCATGCACTGATCACGTGACTGATCATGCACTGATCACGTGGCTATCATGCACTGATCACGTGGCTGATCATGCACTGATCACGTGGCTGATCATGCACTGATCACGCAGCTATCATGCACTGATCACGTGACTGATCATGCACTGATCACGTGACTGATCATGCACTGATCACGTGGCTATCATGCACTGATCACGTGGCTGATCATGCACTGATCACGTAGCTACCATGTACTGTCACGTGACTGATCATGCACTGATCACTGACTGATCATGCACTGATCACGTGGCTATCATGCACTGATCACGTGACTGATCATGCACTGATCACGTCTATATCATGCACTGATCACGTGACTGATCATGCACTGATCACGTGGCTGATCATGCACTGATCACGTGACTGATCATGCACTGATCACGTGACTGATCATGCACTGATCACGTGGCTGATCATGCACTGATCACGTGGCTATCATGCACTGATCACGTGGCTGATCATGCACTGATCACGTAGCTACCATGTACTGGTCACGTGACTGATCATGCACTGATCACGTAATTGATCATGCACTGATCACGTGGCTGATCATGCACTGATCACGTGGCTGATCATGCACTGATCACGTGGCTGATCATGCACTGATCACGTGACTGATCATGCACTGATCACGTGACTGATCATGCACTGATCACGTGGCTGATCATGCACTGATCACGTGGCTGATCATGCACTGATCACGTGACTGATCATGCACTGATCACGTGACTGATCATGCACTGATCACGTGGCTATCATGCACTGATCACGTGGCTGATCATGCACTGATCACGTGCCTGATCATGCACTGATCACGTGGCTGATCATGCACTGATCACGTGACTGATCATGCACTGATCACGTGGCTATCATGCACTGATCACGTGGCTGATCATGCACTGATCACGTGCCTGATCATGCACTGATCACGTGGCTGATCATGCACTGATCACGTGACTGATCATGCACTGATCACGTGACTGATCATGCACTGATCACGTGGCTATCATGCACTGATCACGTGGCTGATCATGCATGATCACGCAGCTACCATGCACTGATCACGTGACTGATCATGCACTGATCACGTGACTGATCATGCACTGATCACGTGGCTATCATGCACTGATCACGTGGCTGATCATGCAATGATCATGTAGCTACCATGTACTGGTCACGTGACTGATCATGCACTGATCACGTGACTGATCATGCACTGATCACGTGGCTATCATGCACTGATCACGTGACTGATCATGCACTGATCACGTCTATATCATGCACTGATCACGTGACTGCCCATGCACTGATCACGTGGATGATCATACACTGATCACGTGACTGATCATGCACTGATCACGTGGCTGATCATGCACTGATACCGTGACTGAGCATGGACTGATCACATGACTATCATGTAGTGATCACGTGACTTAATGGCGCTGATCATGTGACTGATCATGCGCTGATCATGTTTGCTATCATACACTGATCATGTGCCTCTGGAGGCAATAAACAAAGAGCTGAGTAGGCACGAATCAAACAGTCAGCAGGCAATAATCATGGAACTCAGGTGTGAGGAATCATGCTGCTCAGCTGGCAATAATCAAGCAGCTGAGCAGGCAGGAATCACGCAGCTCAGTGGCACTGATCACGTGACTGAGCATGCACTGTTCACGTGGCTGATCACACACCTATCACGTGACTGATCATGCACTGATCACGTGGCTCTCATGCACTGATCACGTGACTGATCATGCACTGTTCACGTGATGTCATGCACTGATCACGTGGCTATCATGCACTGATCACGTGGCTGATCATGCACTGATCACGTGACTGATCATGCACTGATCACGTAGCTGTCATGCACTGATCACGTGGCTGATCATACACTGATCACGGGACTGATCATGCACTGATCACGGGCTATCATGCACTGATCACATGACTCACATGCACTGATCACGTGGCTGATCATGCACTGATCACGTGGCTGATCATGCACTGATCACGTCACTGATCATGCACTGATCACGTGGCTATCATGCACTGATCACGTGGCTATCATGCACTGATCACGTGACTGATCATGCACTGATCACGTGACTGATCATGCACTGATCACGTGGCTATCATGCACTGATCACGTGGCTGATCATGCACTGATCACGTGCCTGATCATGCACTGATCACGTGACTGATCATGCACTGATCACGTGGCTGATCATGCACTGATCACGTGGCTGATCATGCACTGATCACGTGGCTGATCATGCACTGATCACGTGACTGCGCATGCACTGATCACGTGGCTGATCATGCACTGATCACATGGCTCATCATGCACTGATCACGTGTTTATCAGGCAATGATCAGTGACTGACAGGCGCTGATCATGGGACTGTGCATGCACTGATCACGTGACTGCGCATGCACTGATCACGTGGCTGTTCATGCACTGATCACGTGTTTATCAGGCAGTGATCAGTGACTGACAGGCGCTGATCAGGGGACTGTGCACGCACTGATCAGGTGGCTGATCAGGAACTGACCACCTGACTGCGCATGCAGTGATCACGTGGCTGGTCGTTCACTGATCACGTGTTTATCATACGGTGATCACGTGACTGAGAGGCGCTGATCACGTGACTGTGCCGTCAGTGATCACGTGGCTGAGCAGGCACTGATATCGTGACTGAGCATGCACTGATCATGTGCCGGGAGCCGGGGAGGCATTCCACTCTGGACAAAGGTCATGAGGAAGGAGGCTCGGCATACGCAAATGCGGGATCGAGCCTCAGGAGTCCACCCGGATATTCTCGAGCATCTCCCCCCAAAAAAACCAGAGTCTGCCTACTGTATTGCTTTGTGCTCTCACCTCTGATTTCACTGGGGGCTGTCCCCCACCACCATCTCGCTCTCTCTGTCAAAGAGTTAACTTACAGCTCCAATTCATAAAGTTCCTTGTCATTCTTCCCTTTAACTTCCAGCTGAGTCTCCATCTGGAGCGCGGAACCCACCACGCTTACTAATTATGCCTGGGCTGCTAAGACCCACTCGAGAAGGTGTCTAGGGTGAGGCACCTTTCGCTATTCGAGAGGGCGCCTGCGGCCCACGTAAGTGGTGCAAACTTCTTGTCTTGAAGTTTGATTGGTCTTCCGCGTAAACCAAGCTACTCAGTCTCTTTTCTCCACCGAATTTTCCTACTGAGCTCTCCTCATACTATTATTCTTGACATCTCTGATTAGCATATAAATATTCGCCTAGGCCATCTCTCCTTCGAATACCCTGGATCAGTTGGGGCTGGTCCCCGGCAGGTGGCGACCGAACAGGGACCTCAGGAGGCGATACTCAAAGAGCTGAGCAGACACGAACCACGCAATCAGCAGGCAATAAGCATGGAGCTCAGCAGTGACGAATCATGCTGCTCAACTGGCAATAATCAAGCACGTGACCAGGCAGGAATCACGCAGCTCAGCTGGCAATTGTCAAGCAGATGAGCCGACAGGAATCACGCAGCTCAGCTGGCAATTGTCATGCAGATGAGCCGGCAGGAATCACGCAGCTCAGCAGGCCCTGATCACGTGACTCTGCAGGCACTGATCACGTGGCTGATCAAGTTCAGATCACGTGACTGCGCATGCACTGATCACGTGGCTGATCATGCACTGATCACATGGCTCATCATGCACTGATCACGTGTTTATCAGGCAATGATCAGTGACTGACAGGCGCTGATCATGGGACTGTGCACGCACTGATCACGTGGATATCATGCACTGAATACGTGACTGCGCATGCACTGATGACGTGGCTGTTCGAGCACTGATCACGTGTTTATCAGGCAGTGATCAGTGACTGACAGGCGCTGATCAGGGGACTGTGCACGCACTGATCAGGTGGCTGATCAGGAACTGACCACCTGACTGCGCATGCAGTGATCACGTGGCTGGTCGTTCACTGATCACGTGTTTATCATACGGTGATCACGTGACTGAGAGGCGCTGATCACGTGACTGTGCCGTCAGTGATCACGTGGCTGAGCAGGCACTGATATCGTGACTGAGCATGCACTGATCATGTGCCGGGAGCCGGGGAGGCATTCCACTCTGGACAAAGGTCATGAGGAAGGAGGCTCGGCATACGCAAATGCGGGATCGAGCCTCAGGAGTCCACCCGGATATTCTCGAGCATCTCCCCCCAAAAAAACCGGAGTCTGCCTACTGTATTGTTTTGTGCTCTCACCTCTGATTTCACTGGGGGCTGTCCCCCACCACCATCTCGCTCTCTCTGTCAAAGAGTTAACTTACAGCTCCAATTCATAAAGTTCCTTGTCATTCTTCCCTTTAACTTCCAGCTGAGTCTCCATCTGGAGCGCGGAACCCACCACGCTTACTAATTATGCCTGGGCTGCTAAGACCCACTCGAGAAGGTGTCTAGGGTGAGGCACCTTTCGCTATTCGAGAGGGCGCCTGCGGCCTACGTAAGTGGTGCAAACTTCTTGTCTTGAAGTTTGATTGGTCTTCCGCGTAAACCAAGCTACTCAGTCTCTTTTCTCCACCGAATTTTCCTACTGAGCTCTCCTCATACTATTATTCTTGACATCTCTGATTAGCATATAAATAGTCGCCTAGGCCATCTCTCCTTCGAATACCCTGGATCAGTTGGGGCTGGTCCCCGGCAGGTGGCGACCGAACAGGGACCTCAGGAGGCGATACTCAAAGAGCTGAGCAGACACGAACCAGGCAATCAGCAGGCAATAAGCATGGAGCTCAGCAGTGACGAATCATGCTGCTCAACTGGCAATAATCAAGCACGTGACCAGGCAGGAATCACGCAGCTCAGCTGGCAATTGTCAAGCAGATGAGCCGACAGGAATCACGCAGCTCAGCTGGCAATTGTCATGCAGATGAGCCGGCAGGAATCACGCAGCTCAGCAGGCCCTGATCACGTGACTCTGCAGGCACTGATCACGTGGCTGATCAAGTACAGATCACGTGACTGAGCATGCACTGATCACGTGGCTGATCATGCACTGATCACATGGCTCATCAGGCACTGATCACGTGTTTATCAGGCAATGATCAGTGACTGACAGGCGCTGATCATAGGACTGTGCACGCACTGATCACGTGGCTATCATGCACTGATCACGTGACTGCGCATGCACTGATGACGTGGCTGTTCGGGCACTGATCACGTGTTTATCAGGCAGTGATCAGTGACTGACAGGCGCTGATCAGGGGACTGTGCACGCACTGATCAGGTGGCTGATCAGGAACTGACCACCTGACTGCGCATGCAGTGATCACGTGGCTGGTCGTTCACTGATCACGTGTTTATCATACGGTGATCACGTGACTGAGAGGCGCTGATCACGTGACTGTGCCGTCAGTGATCACGTGGCTGAGCAGGCACTGATATCGTGACTGAGCATGCACTGATCATGTGCCGGGAGCCGGGGAGGCATTCCACTCTGGACAAAGGTCATGAGGAAGGAGGCTCGGCATACGCAAATGCGGGATCGAGCCTCAGGAGTCCACCCGGATATTCTCGAGCATCTCCCCCCAAAAAACCAGAGTCTGCCTACTGTATTCCTTTGTGCTCTCACCTCTGATTTCACTGGGGGCTGTCCCCCACCACCATCTCGCTCTCTCTGTCAAAGAGTTAACTTACAGCTCCAATTCATAAAGTTCCTTGTCATTCTTCCCTTTAACTTCCAGCTGAGTCTCCATCTGGAGCGCGGAACCCACCACGCTTACTAATTATGCCTGGGCTGCTAAGACCCACTCGAGAAGGTGTCTAGGGTGAGGCACCTTTCGCTATTCGAGAGGGCGCCTGCGGCCTTCGTAAGTGGTGCAAACTTCTTGTCTTGAAGTTTGATTGGTCTTCCGCGTAAACCAAGCTACTCAGTCTCTTTTCTCCACCGAATTTTCCTACTGAGCTCTCCTCATACTATTATTCTTGACATCTCTGATTAGCATATAAATAGTCGCCTAGGCCATCTCTCCTTCGAATACCCTGGATCAGTTGGGGCTGGTCCCCGGCAGGTGGCGACCGAACAGGGACCTCAGGAGGCGATACTCAAAGAGCTGAGCAGACACGAACCAGGCAATCAGCAGGCAATAAGCATGGAGCTCAGCAGTGACGAATCATGCTGCTCAACTGGCAATAATCAAGCACGTGACCAGGCAGGAATCACGCAGCTCAGCTGGCAATTGTCAAGCAGATGAGCCGACAGGAATCACGCAGCTCAGCTGGCAATTGTCATGCAGATGAGCCGGCAGGAATCACGCAGCTCAGCAGGCCCTGATCCCGTGACTCTGCAGGCACTGATCACGTGGCTGATCAAGTACAGATCACGTGACTGAGCATGCACTGATCACGTGGCTGATCATGCACTGATCACATGGCTCATCAGGCACTGATCACGTGTTTATCAGGCAATGATCAGTGACTGACAGGCGCTGATCATGGGACTGTGCACGCACTGATCACGTGGCTATCATGCACTGATCACGTGACTGCGCATGCACTGATGACGTGGCTGTTCGGGCACTGATCACGTGTTTATCAGGCAGTGATCAGTGACTGACAGGCGCTGATCAGGGGACTGTGCACGCACTGATCAGGTGGCTGATCAGGAACTGACCACCTGACTGCGCATGCAGTGATCACGTGGCTGGTCGTTCACTGATCACGTGTTTATCATCCAGTGATCACGTGACTGAGAGGCGCTGATCACGTGACTGTGCCGTCAGTGATCACGTGGCTGAGCAGGCACTGATATCGTGACTGAGCATGCACTGATCATGTGCCGGGAGCCGGGGAGGCATTCCACTCTGGACAAAGGTCATGAGGAAGGAGGCTCGGCATACGCAAATGCGGGATCGAGCCTCAGGAGTCCACCCGGATATTCTCGAGCATCTCCCCCCAAAAAACCAGAGTCTGCCTACTGTATTCCTTTGTGCTCTCACCTCTGATTTCACTGGGGGCTGTCCCCCACCACCATCTCGCTCTCTCTGTCAAAGAGTTAACTTACAGCTCCAATTCATAAAGTTCCTTGTCATTCTTCCCTTTAACTTCCAGCTGCGTCTCCATCTGGAGCGCGGAACCCACCACGCTTACTAATTATGCCTGGGCTGCTAAGACCCACTCAAGAAGGTGTCTAGGGTGAGGCACCTTTCGCTATTCGAGAGGGCGCCTGCGGCCTACGTAAGTGGTGCAAACTTCTTGTCTTGAAGTTTGATTGGTCTTCCGCGTAAACCAAGCTACTCAGTCTCTTTTCTCCACCGAATTTTCCTACTGAGCTCTCCTCATACTATTATTCTTGACATCTCTGATTAGCATATAAAGAGTCGCCTAGGCCATCTCTCCTTCGAATACCCTGGATCAGTTGGGGCTGGTCCCCGGCAGGTGGCGACCGAACAGGGACCTCAGGAGGCGATACTCAAAGAGCTGAGCAGACACGAACCACGCAATCAGCAGGCAATAAGCATGGAGCTCAGCAGTGACGAATCATGCTGCTCAACTGGCAATAATCAAGCACGTGACCAGGCAGGAATCACGCAGCTCAGCTGGCAATTGTCAAGCAGATGAGCCGACAGGAATCACGCAGCTCAGATGGCAATTGTCATGCAGATGAGCCGGCAGGAATCACGCAGCTCAGCAGGCCCTGATCACGTGGCTGATCAAGTTCAGATCACGTGACTGCGCATGCACTGATCACGTGGCTGATCATGCACTGATCACATGGCTCATCATGCGCTGATCACGTGTTTATCAGGCAATGATCAGTGACTGACAGGCGCTGATCATGGGACTGTGCACGCACTGATCACGTGACTGCGCATGCACTGATGACGTGGCTGTTCGGGCACTGATCACGTGTTTATCAGGCAGTGATCAGTGACTGACAGGCGCTGATCAGGGGACTGTGCACGCACTGATCAGGTGGCTGATCAGGAACTGACCACCTGACTGCGCATGCAGTGATCACGTGGCTGGTCGTTCACTGATCACGTGTTTATCATACGGTGATCACATGACTGAGAGGCGCTGATCACGTGACTGTGCCGTCAGTGATCACGTGGCTGAGCAGGCACTGATATCGTGACTGAGCATGCACTGATCATGTGCCGGGAGCCGGGGAGGCATTCCACTCTGGACAAAGGTCATGAGGAAGGAGGCTCGTCATACGCAAATGCGGGATCGAGCCTCAGGAGTCCACCCGGATATTCTCGAGCATCTCCCCCCAAAAAAACCGGAGTCTGCCTACTGTATTGTTTTGTGCTCTCACCTCTGATTTCACTGGGGGCTGTCCCCCACCACCATCTCGCTCTCTCTGTCAAAGAGTTAACTTACAGCTCCAATTCATAAAGTTCCTCGTCATTCTTCCCTTTAACTTCCAGCTGAGTCTCCATCTGGAGCGCGGAACCCACCACGCTTCCTAAATATGCCTGGGCTGCTAAGACCCACTCGAGAAGGTGTCTAGGGTGAGGCACCTTTCGCTATTCGAGAGGCGCCTGCGGCCTACGTAAGTGGTGCAAACTTCTTGTCTTGAAGTTTGATTGGTCTTCCGCGTAAACCAAGCTACTCAGTCTCTTTTCTCCACCGAATTTTCCTACTGAGCTCTCCTCATACTATTATTCTTGACATCTCTGATTAGCGTATAAATAGTCGCCTAGGCCATCTCTCCTTCGAATACCCTGGATCAGTTGGGGCTGGTCCCCGGCAGGTGGCGACCGAACAGGGACCTCAGGAGGCGATACTCAAAGAGCTGAGCAGACACGAACCACGCAATCAGCAGGCAATAAGCATGGAGCTCAGCAGTGACGAATCATGCTGCTCAACTGGCAATAATCAAGCACGTGACCAGGCAGGAATCACGCAGCTCAGCTGGCAATTGTCAAGCAGATGAGCCGACAGGAATCACGCAGCTCAGCTGGCAATTGTCATGCAGATGAGCCGGGAGGAATCACGCAGCTCAGCAGGCCCTGATCACGTGACTCTGCAGGCACTGATCACGTGGCTGATCAAGTACAGATCACGTGACTGAGCATGCACTGATCACGTGGCTGATCATGCACTGATCACATGGCTCATCATGCACTGATCACGTGTTTATCAGGCAATGATCAGTGACTGACAGGCGCTGATCATGGGACTGTGCACGCACTGATCTCGTGGCTATCATGCACTGATCACGTGACTGCGCATGCACTGATGACGTGGCTGTTCGGGCACTGATCACGTGTTTATCAGGCAGTGATCAGTGACTGACAGGCGCTGATCAGGGGACTGTGCACGCACTGATCAGGTGGCTGATCAGGAACTGACCACCTGACCGCGCATGCAGTGATCACGTGGCTGGTCGTTCACTGAGCACGTGTTTATCATACGGTGATCACGTGACTGAGAGGCGCTGATCACGTGACTGTGCCGTCAGTGATCACGTGGCTGAGCAGGCACTGATATCGTGACTGAGCATGCACTGATCATGTGCCGGGAGCCGGGGAGGCATTCCACTCTGGACAAAGGTCATGAGGAAGGAGGCTCGGCATACGCAAATGCGGGATCGAGCCTCAGGAGTCCACCCGGATATTCTCGAGCATCTCCCCCCAAAAAACCGGAGTCTGCCTACTGTATTGTTTTGTGCTCTCACCTCTGATTTCACTGGGGGCTGTCCCCCACCACCATCTCGCTCTCTCTGTCAAAGAGTTAACTTACAGCTCCAATTCATAAAGTTCCTTGTCATTCTTCCCTTTAACTTCCAGCTGAGTCTCCATCTGGAGCGCGGAACCCACCACGCTTACTAATTATGCCTGGGCTGCTAAGACCCACTCGAGAAGGTGTCTAGGGTGAGGCACCTTTCGCTATTCGAGAGGGCGCCTGCGGCCTACGTAAGTGGTGCAAACTTCTTGTCTTGAAGTTTGATTGGTCTTCCGCGTAAACCAAGCTACTCAGTCTCTTTTCTCCACCGAATTTTCCTACTGAGCTCTCCTCATACTATTATTCTTGACATCTCTGATTAGCATATAAATAGTCGCCTAGGCCATCTCTCCTTCGAATACCCTGGATCAGTTGGGGCTGGTCCCCGGCAGGTGGCGACCGAACAGGGACCTCAGGAGGCGATACTCAAAGAGCTGAGCAGACACGAACCAGGCAATCAGCAGGCAATAAGCATGGAGCTCAGCAGTGACGAATCATGCTGCTCAACTGGCAATAATCAAGCACGTGACCAGGCAGGAATCACGCAGCTCAGCTGGCAATTGTCAAGCAGATGAGCCGACAGGAATCACGCAGCTCAGCTGGCAATTGTCATGCAGATGAGCCGGCAGGAATCACGCAGCTCAGCAGGCCCTGATCACGTGACTCTGCAGGCACTGATCACGTGGCTGATCAAGTACAGATCACGTGACTGAGCATGCACTGATCACGTGGCTGATCATGCACTGATCACATGGCTCATCAGGCACTGATCACGTGTTTATCAGGCAATGATCAGTGACTGACAGGCGCTTATCATAGGACTGTGCACGCACTGATCACGTGGCTATCATGCACTGATCACGTGACTGCGCATGCACTGATGACGTGGCTGTTCGGGCACTGATCACGTGTTTATCAGGCAGTGATCAGTGACTGACAGGCGCTGATCAGGGGACTGTGCACGCACTGATCAGGTGGCTGATCAGGAACTGACCACCTGACTGCGCATGCAGTGATCACGTGGCTGGTCGTTCACTGATCACGTGTTTATCATACGGTGATCACGTGACTGAGAGGCGCTGATCACGTGACTGTGCCGTCAGTGATCACGTGGCTGAGCAGGCACTGATATCGTGACTGAGCATGCACTGATCATGTGCCGGGAGCCGGGGAGGCATTCCACTCTGGACAAAGGTCATGAGGAAGGAGGCTCGGCATACGCAAATGCGGGATCGAGCCTCAGGAGTCCACCCGGATATTCTCGAGCATCTCCCCCCCAAAAAACCAGAGTCTGCCTACTGTATTGCTTTGTGCTCTCACCTCTGATTTCACTGGGGGCTGTCCCCCACCACCATCTCGCTCTCTCTGTCAAAGAGTTAACTTACAGCTCCAATTCATAAAGTTCCTTGTCATTCTTCCCTTTAACTTCCAGCTGAGTCTCCATCTGGAGCGCGGAACCCACCACGCTTACTAATTATGCCTGGGCTGCTAAGACCCACTCGAGAAGGTGTCTAGGGTGAGGCACCTTTCGCTATTCGAGAGGGCGCCTGCGGCCTACGTAAGTGGTGCAAACTTCTTGTCTTGAAGTTTGATTGGTCTTCCGCGTAAACCAAGCTACTCAGTCTCTTTTCTCCACCGAATTTTCCTACTGAGCTCTCCTCATACTATTATTCTTGACATCTCTGATTAGCATATAAATAGTCGCCTAGGCCATCTCTCCTTCGAATACCCTGGATCAGTTGGGGCTGGTCCCCGGCAGGTGGCGACCGAACAGGGACCTCAGGAGGCGATACTCAAAGAGCTGAGCAGACACGAACCAGGCAATCAGCAGGCAATAAGCATGGAGCTCAGCAGTGACGAATCATGCTGCTCAACTGGCAATAATCAAGCACGTGACCAGGCAGGAATCACGCAGCTCAGCTGGCAATTGTCAAGCAGATGAGCCGACAGGAATCACGCAGCTCAGCTGGCAATTGTCATGCAGATGAGCCGGCAGGAATCACGCAGCTCAGCAGGCCCTGATCACGTGACTCTGCAGGCACTGATCACGTGGCTGATCAAGTACAGATCACGTGACTGAGCATGCACTGATCACGTGGCTGATCATGCACTGATCACATGGCTCATCAGGCACTGATCACGTGTTTATCAGGCAATGATCAGTGACTGACAGGCGCTGATCATAGGACTGTGCACGCACTGATCACGTGGCTATCATGCACTGATCACGTGACTGCGCATGCACTGATGACGTGGCTGTTCGGGCACTGATCACGTGTTTATCAGGCAGTGATCAGTGACTGACAGGCGCTGATCAGGGGACTGTGCACGCACTGATCAGGTGGCTGATCAGGAACTGACCACCTGACTGCGCATGCAGTGATCACGTGGCTGGTCGTTCACTGATCACGTGTTTATCATACGGTGATCACGTGACTGAGAGGCGCTGATCACGTGACTGTGCCGTCAGTGATCACGTGGCTGAGCAGGCACTGATATCGTGACTGAGCATGCACTGATCATGTGCCGGGAGCCGGGGAGGCATTCCACTCTGGACAAAGGTCATGAGGAAGGAGGCTCGGCATACGCAAATGCGGGATCGAGCCTCAGGAGTCCACCCGGATATTCTCGAGCATCTCCCCCCAAAAAACCAGAGTCTGCCTACTGTATTGCTTTGTGCTCTCACCTCTGATTTCACTGGGGGCTGTCCCCCACCACCATCTCGCTCTCTCTGTCAAAGAGTTAACTTACAGCTCCAATTCATAAAGTTCCTTGTCATTCTTCCCTTTAACTTCCAGCTGAGTCTCCATCTGGAGCGCGGAACCCACCACGCTTACTAATTATGCCTGGGCTGCTAAGACCCACTCGAGAAGGTGTCTAGGGTGAGGCACCTTTCGCTATTCGAGAGGGCGCCTGCGGCCTACGTAAGTGGTGCAAACTTCTTGTCTTGAAGTTTGATTGGTCTTCCGCGTAAACCAAGCTACTCAGTCTCTTTTCTCCACCGAATTTTCCTACTGAGCTCTCCTCATACTATTATTCTTGACATCTCTGATTAGCATATAAATAGTCGCCTAGGCCATCTCTCCTTCGAATACCCTGGATCAGTTGGGGCTGGTCCCCGGCAGGTGGCGACCGAACAGGGACCTCAGGAGGCGATACTCAAAGAGCTGAGCAGACACGAACCACGCAATCAGCAGGCAATAAGCATGGAGCTCAGCAGTGACGAATCATGCTGCTCAACTGGCAATAATCAAGCACGTGACCAGGCAGGAATCACGCAGCTCAGCTGGCAATTGTCAAGCAGATGAGCCGACAGGAATCACGCAGCTCAGATGGCAATTGTCATGCAGATGAGCCGGCAGGAATCACGCAGCTCAGCAGGCCCTGATCACGTGGCTGATCAAGTTCAGATCACGTGACTGCGCATGCACTGATCACGTGGCTGATCATGCACTGATCACATGGCTCATCATGCACTGATCACGTGTTTATCAGGCAATGATCAGTGACTGACAGGCGCTGATCATGGGACTGTGCACGCACTGATCACGTGACTGCGCATGCACTGATGACGTGGCTGTTCGGGCACTGATCACGTGTTTATCAGGCAGTGATCAGTGACTGACAGGCGCTGATCAGGGGACTGTGCACGCACTGATCAGGTGGCTGATCAGGAACTGACCACCTGACTGCGCATGCAGTGATCACGTGGCTGGTCGTTCACTGATCACGTGTTTATCATACGGTGATCACGTGACTGAGAGGCGCTGATCACGTGACTGTGCCGTCAGTGATCACGTGGCTGAGCAGGCACTGATATCGTGACTGAGCATGCACTGATCATGTGCCGGGAGCCGGGGAGGCATTCCACTCTGGACAAAGGTCATGAGGAAGGAGGCTCGGCATACGCAAATGCGGGATCGAGCCTCAGGAGTCCACCCGGATATTCTCGAGCATCTCCCCCCAAAAAAACCGGAGTCTGCCTACTGTATTGTTTTGTGCTCTCACCTCTGATTTCACTGGGGGCTGTCCCCCACCACCATCTCGCTCTCTCTGTCAAAGAGTTAACTTACAGCTCCAATTCATAAAGTTCCTTGTCATTCTTCCCTTTAACTTCCAGCTGAGTCTCCATCTGGAGCGCGGAACCCACCACGCTTCCTAATTATGCCTGGGCTGCTAAGACCCACTCGAGAAGGTGTCTAGGGTGAGGCACCTTTCGCTATTCGAGAGGGCGCCTGCGGCCTACGTAAGTGGTGCAAACTTCTTGTCTTGAAGTTTGATTGGTCTTCCGCGTAAACCAAGCTACTCAGTCTCTTTTCTCCACCGAATTTTCCTACTGAGCTCTCCTCATACTATTATTCTTGACATCTCTGATTAGCGTATAAATAGTCGCCTAGGCCATCTCTCCTTCGAATACCCTGGATCAGTTGGGGCTGGTCCCCGGCAGGTGGCGACCGAACAGGGACCTCAGGAGGCGATACTCAAAGAGCTGAGCAGACACGAACCACGCAATCAGCAGGCAATAAGCATGGAGCTCAGCAGTGACGAATCATGCTGCTCAACTGGCAATAATCAAGCACGTGACCAGGCAGGAATCACGCAGCTCAGCTGGCAATTGTCAAGCAGATGAGCCGACAGGAATCACGCAGCTCAGATGGCAATTGTCATGCAGATGAGCCGGCAGGAATCACGCAGTTCAGCAGGCCCTGATCACGTGACTCTGCAGGCACTGATCACGTGGCTGATCAAGTACAGATCACGTGACTGAGCATGCACTGATCACGTGGCTGATCATGCACTGATCACGTGGCTGATCATGCACTGATCACGTGGCTGATCATGCACTGATCACGTGGCTGATCATGCACTGATCACGTGACTGATCATGCACTGATCACGTGGCTGATCATGCACTGATCACGTGGCTATCATGCACTGATCACGTGGCTGATCATGCACTGATCACGCAGCTATCATGCACTGATCACGTGACTGATCATGCACTGATCACGTGGCTGATCATGCACTGATCACGTGACTGATCATGCACTGATCACGTGGCTGATCATGCACTGATCACGTGGCTGATCATGCACTGATCACGTAGCTACCATGCACTGATCACGTGACTGATCATGCACTGATCACGTGACTGATCATGCACTGATCACGTGGCTGATCATGCACTGATCACGTGACTGATCATGCACTGATCACGTGACTGATCATGCACTGATCACGTGGCTATCATGCACTGATCACGTGGCTGATCATGCACTGATCACGCAGCTACCATGTACTGGTCACATGACTGATCATGCACTGATCACGTAATTGATCATGCACTGATCACCTGGCTTATCATGCATTGATCATGTGACTGATCATGTGCTGATCATGTTTGGTGTCACACACTGATCATGTGCCTCTGGAGGCAATGAACAAAGAGCTGAGTAGGCAGGATTCAGTAGGCAATAATCATGGAACTCAGCTCTGAGAAATCATGCTGCTCAGCTGGCAATAATCAAGCAGATGAGCAGGCAGGAATTCTGCAGCACAGCTGGCAATTGTCAAGCAGATGACAGGCAGGAATCGTGCAGCTCAGCTGGCAATTGTCAAGCAGATGAGCAGACAGTAATCACGCAGCTCAGCAGGCCCTGATCACGTGACTGATCATGCACTGATCACGTGGCTATCATGCACTGATCACGTGATTGATCATGCACTGATCACGTAATTGTCATGCACTGATCACGTGGCTATCATGCACTGATCACGTGGCTGATCATGCACTGATCACGTGACTGATCATGCACTGATCACGTGGCTATCATGCACTGATCACGTGGCTGATCATGCACTGATCACGGATCATGCACTGATCATGGCACTATCATGCACTGACTATATGACTCATGCACTGATCACGTGGCTGATCATGCACTGATCACGTGACTGATCATGCACTGATCACGTGACTGATCATGCACTGATCACGTGGCTGATCATGCACTGATCACGTGGCTATCATGCACTGATCACGTGGCTGATCATGCACTGATCACGTAGCTATCATGCACTGATCACGTGACTGATCATGCACTGATCACGTGACTGATCATGCACTGATCACGTGGCTGATCATGCACTGATCACGTGACTGATCATGCACTGATCACGTGACTGATCATGCACTGATCACGTGGCTATCATGCACTGATCACGTGGCTGTCATGCACTGATCACGTGCCTGATCATGCACTGATCACGTGACTGATCATGCACTGATCACGTGACTGATCATGCACTGATCACGTGGCTATCATGCACTACTCACGTGGCTGATCATGCAATGATCATGTAGCTACCATGTAACTGTCACGTGACTGATCATACACCGATCACGTGACTGATCATGCACTGATCACGTGGCTATCATGCACTGATCACGTGGCTGATCATGCACTGATCACGTGCCTGTCATGCACTGATCACGTGACTGATCATGCACTGATCACGTAGCAATCATGCACTGATCACCTGGCTGATCATGCACTGATCACGTGGCTATCATGCACTGATCACGTGGCTATCATGCACTGATCACGTGGCTGATCATGCACTGATACCGTGACTGAGCATGGACTGATCACATGACTATCATGTAGTGATCACGTGACTTAATGGCGCTGATCATGTGACTGATCATGCGCTGATCATGTTTGCTATCATACACTGATCATGTGCCTCTGGAGGCAATAAACAAAGAGCTGAGTAGGCACGAATCAAACAGTCAGCAGGCAATAATCATGGAACTCAGCTGTGAGGAATCATGCTGCTCAGCTGGCAATAATCAAGCAGCTGAGCAGGCAGGAATTACGCAGCACAGCTGGCAATTGTCAAGCAGATGACAGGCAGGAATCATGCAGCTCAGCTGCCAATTGTCAAGCAGATGAGCAGACAGTAATCACGCAGCTCAGCAGGCCCTGATCACGTGACTGAGCATGCACTGTTCACGTGGCTGATCATACACTGATCACGTGACTGATCATGCACTGATCACGTGGATATCATGCACTGATCACGTGGCTGATCATACACTGATCACGTGTCTGATCATGCACTGATCACGTGGCTGATCATGCACTGATCACGTAACTGATCATGCACTGATCACGTAACTGATCATGCACTGATCACGTGGCTATCATGCACTGATCACGTGGCTGATCATGCACTGATCACGTGCTATCATGCACTGATCACGTGACTGATCATGCACTGATCACGTGACTGATCATGCACTGATCACGTGGCTATCATGCACTGATCACGTGGCTATCATGCACTGATCACGTGGCTGATCATGCACGTATCACGTGACTGATCATGCACTGATCACGTGACTGATCATGCACTGATCACGTGACTGATCATGCACTGATCACGTGGCTGATCATGCACTGATCACGTGGCTGATCATGCACTGATCACGTGACTGATCATGCACTGATCACGTGGCTATCATGCACTGATCACGTGGCTATCATGCACTGATCACGTGGCTGATCATGCACTGATCACGTGACTGATCATGCACTGATCACGTGATATCATGCACTGATCACGTGACTGATCATGCACTGATCACGTGGCTGATCATGCACTGATCACGTGGCTGATCATGCACTGATCACGTGGCTGATCATGCACTGATCACGTGGCTGATCATGCTGATCACGTGACTGATCATGCACTGATCACGTGACTGATCATGCACTGATCACGTGACTGATCATGCACTGATCACGTGGCTGATCATGCACTGATCACGTGACTGATCATGCACTGATCACGTGGCTGATCATGCACTGATCACGTGGCTGATCATGCACTGATCACGTGGCTGATCATGCACTGATCACGTGCTGATCATGCACTGATCACGTGACTGATCATGCACTGATCACGTGACTGATCATGCACTGATCACGTGGCTGATCATGCACTGATCACGTGGCTGATCATGCACTGATCACGTGGCTGATCATGCACTGATCACGTGGCTGATCACGTGCATCTGATCACGTGACTGATCATGCACTGATCACGTGGCTGATCATGCACTGATCACGTGGCTGATCATGCACTGATCACGTGGCTGATCATGCACTGATCACGTGACTGATCATGCTGATCACGTGGCTGATCATGCACTGATCACGTGGCTGATCATGCACTGATCACGTGACTGATCATGCACTGATCACGTGACTGATCATGCACTGATCACGTGGCTGATCATGCACTGATCACGTGACTGATCATGCACTGATCACGTGACTGATCATGCACTGATCACGTGGCTGATCATGCACATGCACGATGGCTGATCATGCACTGATCACGTGGCTGATCACATGCACTGATCACATGACTGATCATGCACTGATCACGTGATCATTGATCATGCACTGATCACGTGGCTTATCATGCATTGATCATGTGACTGATCATGTGCTGATCATGTTTGGTGTCATACACTGATCATGTGCCTCTGGAGGCAATGAACAAAGAGCTGAGTAGGCACGAATCAGTAGGCAATAATCATGGAACTCAGCTCTGAGAAATCATGCTGCTCAGCTGGCAATAATCAAGCAGATGAGCAGGCAGGAATTCTGCAGCACAGCTGGCAATTGTCAAGCAGATGACAGGCAGGAATCGTGCAGCTCAGCTGGCAATTGTCAAGCAGATGAGCAGACAGTAATCACGCAGCTCAGCAGGCCCTGATCACGTCACTGAGCATGCACTGTTCACGTGGCTGATCATACACCGATCACGTGACTGATCATGCACTGATCACGTGGCTATCATGCACTGATCACGTGACTGATCATGCACTGATCACGTGGCTGATCATGCACTGATCACGTGGCTATCATGCACTGATCACGTGGCTGATCATGCACTGATCACGTGACTGATCATGCACTGATCACGTGGCTATCATGCACTGATCACGTGACTGATCATGCACTGATCACGTGGCTGATCATGCACTGATCACGTGACTGATCATGCACTGATCACGTGGCTGATCATGCACTGATCACGTGACTGATCATGCACTGATCACGTGACTGATCATGCACTGATCACGTAGCTATCATGTACTGATCACGTGACTGATCATGCACTGATCACGTGGCTGATCATGCACTGATCACGTGACTGATCATGCACTGATCACGTGGCTGATCATGCACTGATCACGTGGCTGATCATGCACTGATCACGTGACTGATCATGCACTGATCACGTGACTGATCATGCACTGATCACGTAACTGATCATGCACTGATCACGTGGCTATCATGCACTGATCACGTGGCTGATCATGCACTGATCACGTGGCTGATCACACACCTGTCACGTGACTGATCATGCACTGATCACGTGGCACTCATGCACTGATCACGTGGCTGATCATACACTGATCACGTGACTGATCATGCACTGATCACGTGGCTATCATGCACTGATCACGTGGCTGATCATGCAATGATCACGTAGCTACCATGCACTGGTCACGTGACTGATCATGCACTGATCACGTAACTGATCATGCACTGATCAGTGACTGATCATGCACTGATCACGTGACTGATCATGCACTGATCACGTGGCTATCATGCACTGATCACGTGGCTGATCATGCACTGATCACGTAGCAACCATGTACTGGTCACGTGACTGATCATGCACTGATCACGTAATTGATCATGCACTGATCACGTGACTGATCATGCACTGATCACGTGGCTGATCACACACGTATCACGTGACTGATCATGCACTGATCACGTGGCTATCATGCACTGATCACGTGGCTATCATGCACTGATCACGTGGATATCATGCACTGATCACGTGGCTGATCACACACTATCACATGACTGATCATGCACTGATCACGTGGCTATCATGCACTGATCACGTGGCTATCATGCACTGATCACGTGACTGATCATGCACTGATCACGTGGCTGATCATGCACTGATCACGTGGCTGATCATGCACTGATCACGTGACTGATCATGCACTGATCACGTGACTGATCATGCACTGATCACGTGGCTATCATGCACTGATCACGTGGCTGATCATGCACTGATCACGCAGCTATCATGCACTGATCACGTGACTGATCATGCACTGATCACGTGACTGATCATGCACTGATCACGTGGCTGATCATGCACTGATCACGTGACTGATCATGCACTGATCACGTGACTGATCATGCACTGATCACGTGGCTGATCATGCACTGATCACGTGGCTATCATGCACTGATCACGTGGCTGATCATGCACTGATCACGTAGCTATCATGTACTGATCACGTGACTGATCATGCACTGATCACGTGACTGATCATGCACTGATCACGTGACTGATCATGCACTGATCACGTGACTGATCATGCACTGATCACGTGACTGATCACACATGATCACGTGACTGATCATGCACTGATCACGTGGCTGATCATGCACTGATCACGTGGCTATCATGCACTGATCACGTGGCTGATCATGCAATGATCACGCAGCTACCATGTACTGGTCACGTGACTGATCATGCACTGATCACGTGGCTGATCATGCACTGATCACGTGGCTGATCATGCACTGATCACGTGGCTGATCATGCAATGATCACGTAGCATCCATGTACTGGTCACGTGATGATCATGCACTGATCACGTGACTGATCATGCACTGATCACGTGACTGATCATGCACTGATCACGTGACTGATCATGCACTGATCACGTGACTGATCATGCACTGATCACGTGGCTATCATGCACTGATCACGTGGCTGATCATGCACTGATCACGCAGCTACCATGCACTGATCACGTGACTGATCATGCACTGATCACGTAATTGATCATGCACTGATCACGTGGCTTATCATGCATTGATCATGTGACTGATCATGTGCTGATCATGTTTGGTGTCATACACTGATCATGTGCCTCTGGAGGCAATGAACAAAGAGCTGAGTAGGCACGAATCAGTCAGCAGGCTATAATCATGGAACTCAGCTGTGAGAAATCATGCTGCTCAGCTGGCAATAATCAAGCAGATGAGCAGGCAGGAATTACGCAGCACAGCTGGCAATTGTCAAGCAGATGACAGGCAGGAATCGTGCAGCTCAGCTGGCAATTGTCAAGCAGATGAGCAGACAGTAATCACGCAGCTCAGCAGGCCCTGATCACGTGACTGAGCATGCACTGTTCACGTGGCTGATCACACACTGATCACGTGAATGATCATGCACTGATCACGTGGCTATCATGCACTGATCACGTGACTGATCATGCACTGATCACGTGGCTGTCATGCACTGATCACGTGGCTATCATGCACTGATCACGTGGCTGATCATGCACTGATCACGTGACTGATCATGCACTGATCACGTGGCTATCATGCACTGATCACGTGGCTGATCATGCACTGATCACGGGACTGATCATGCACTGATCACGGGCTATCATGCACTGACTATATGACTGACATGCACTGATCACGTGGCTGATCATGCACTGATCACGTGACTGATCATGCACTGATCACGTGACTGATCATGCACTGATCACGTGGCTGATCATGCACTGATCACGTGGCTATCATGCACTGATCACGTGGCTGATCATGCACTGATCACGTAGCTACCATGCACTGATCACGTGACTGATCATGCACTGATCACGTGACTGATCATGCACTGATCACGTGGCTGATCATGCACTGATCACGTGACTGATCATGCACTGATCACGTGACTGATCATGCACTGATCACGTGGCTATCATGCACTGATCACGTGGCTGATCATGCACTGATCACGTGCCTGATCATGCACTGATCACATGACTGATCATGCACTGATCACGTGACTGATCATGCACTGATCACGTGGCTATCATGCACTGATCACGTGGCTGATCATGCACTGATCACGTGCCTGTCATGCACTGATCACGTGACTGATCATGCACTGATCACGTGGCTATCATGCACTGATCACGTGGCTGATCATGCACTGATCACGTGGCTATCATGCACTGATCACGTGGCTATCATGCACTGATCACGTGGCTGATCATGCACTGATACCGTGACTGAGCATGGACTGATCACATGACTATCATGTAGTGATCACGTGACTTAATGGCGCTGATCATGTGACTGATCATGCGCTGATCATGTTTGCTATCATACACTGATCATGTGCCTCTGGAGGCAATAAACAAAGAGCTGAGTAGGCACGAATCAAACAGTCAGCAGGCAATAATCATGGAACTCAGCTGTGAGGAATCATGCTGCTCAGCTGGCAATAATCAAGCAGCTGAGCAGGCAGGAATTACGCAGCACAGCTGGCAATTGTCAAGCAGATGACAGGCAGGAATCATGCAGCTCAGCTGCCAATTGTCAAGCAGATGAGCAGACAGTAATCACGCAGCTCAGCAGGCCCTGATCACGTGACTGAGCATGCACTGTTCACGTGGCTGATCATACACTGATCACGTGACTGATCATGCACTGATCACTTGGATATCATGCACTGATCACGTGGCTGATCATACACTGTTCACGTGTCTGACCATGCACTGATCACGTGGCTGATCATACACTGCTCACGTAACTGATCATGCACTGATCACGTAACTGATCATGCACTGATCACGTGGCTGATCATGCACTGATCACGTGGCTATCATGCACTGATCACGTGACTGATCATGCACTGATCACGTGACTGATCATGCACTGATCACGTGGCTGATCATGCACTGATCACGTGACTGATCATGCACTGATCACGTGACTGATCATGCACTGATCACGTGGCTATCATGCACTGATCACGTGGCTGATCATGCACTGATCACGTAGCTATCATGCACTGGTCACGTGACTGATCATGCACTGATCACGTAACTGATCATGCACTGATCACGTGGCTGATCATGCACTGATCACGTGACTGATCATGCACTGATCACGTGGCTATCATGCACTGATCACGTGGCTGATCATGCAATGATCACGTAGCTACCATGCACTGGTCACGTGACTGATCATGCACTGATCACGTAACTGATCATGCACTGATCACGTGACTGATCATGCACTGATCACGTGACTGATCATGCACTGATCACGTGGCTGATCATGCACTGATCACGTAACTGATCATGCACTGATCACGTGGCTGATCATGCACTGATCACGTGACTGATCATGCACTGATCACGTGACTGATCATGCACTGATCACGTGACTGATCATGCACTGATCACGTGGCTACCATGCACTGATCACGTGGCTGATCATGCACTGATCACGTGACTGATCATGCACTGATCACTGGCTATCATGCACTGATCACGTGGCTATCATGCACTGATCACGTGGCTGATCATGCACTGATCACGTGACTGATCATGCACTGATCACGTCTATATCATGCACTGATCACGTGACTGATCATGCACTGATCACGTGATGATCATGCACTGATCATGCGACTGATCATGCACTGATCACGTGGCTATCATGCACTGCTCACGCGGCTGTTCATGCAATGATCACGTAGCTACCATGTACTGGTCACGTGAGTGATCATGCACTGATCACGTAATTGTTCATGCACTGATCAGGTGACTTATAATGCACTGTTAACGTGAGTGATCATGCACTGATCACATGACTGATCATGCACTGATCTCGTGGCTATCATGCACGGCTCATGTGGCTGATCATGCAATGATCACCTAGCTACCATATACTGCTCACGTGACTGATCATGCACTGATCACGTGACTGATCATGCACTGTTCACGTGGCTGATCATACACTGATCACGTGATGATCATGCACTGATCACTTGGATATCATGCACTGATTACATGGCTGATCATACACTGTTCACGTGTCTGACCATGCACTGATCACTTGGCTGATCATACAGTGCTCAGGTAACTGATCATGCACTGATCATGTGGCTATCATGGACTGATCACGTGGCTGAACATACACTGTTCACGTGTCTGACCATGCACTGATCACGTGGCTGATCATACAGTGCTCAGGTAACTGATCATGCACTGAGCACGTGGCTATCATGGACTGATCACGTGACTGAGCATTCACTGTTCACATGGCTGATCATGCAATGATCACACAGCTACCATGTACTGGTCACATGACTGATCATGCACTGATCACATAATTGATCATGCACTGATCACCTGGCTCAACATGCATTGATCATGTGACTGATCATGTGCTGATCATGTTTGGTGTCACACTGATCATGTGCCTCTGGAGGCAATGAACATAGAGCTGAGTAGGCAGGAATCAGTCAGCAGGCTATAATCATGGAACTCAGCTCTGAGAAATCATGCTTTTCAGCTGGCAATAATCAAGTAGATGAGCAGGCAGGAATTACCCAGCACAGGTGGCAATTGTCAAGGAGATGACAGGCAGGAATCGTGCAGCTCAGCTGGAAATTGTCAAGCAGATGAGCAGACAGTAATCACGCAGCTCAGCAGGCCCTGATCACGTGACTGAGCATGCACTGTTCACATGGCTGATCACACACTGATCACGTGACTGATCATGCACTGATCATGTGACTGATCATGCACTGATCACGTACCTATCTTGCACTGATCACTTGGCTGATCATACAGTCATCACAGGACTGATTGTGCACTGATCACGGCGCTATCATGCATTGACTACATGACTCCACATGCACTGATCACGTGACTGACCATGCACTGATCACGTGACTGATCAGGCACTGATCACATGGCTGATCATGCACTGATCACGTGGCTATCATGCACTGCTCACGTGGCTGATCAGGTAATGATCACGTAGCTACCATGTACTGGTCGCGTGACTGATCATGCACTGATCACGTAATTGATCATGCACTGATCACGTGACTGATCATGCACTGATCACGTGACTGATCATGCACTGATCACGTGACTGATCATGCACTGATCACGTGGCTATCATGCACTGATCACTTGGCTGGACATACACTGGTCACGTGGCTGATCATGCGATGATCACGCAGCTACCACGTACTGGTCACATGACTGATCATGCACTGATCACGTGACTGATAATGCAGTGATCACGTGGCTATCATGCACTACTCACGTGGCTGATCATGCAATGATCATGTAGCTACCATGTACAGGTCACGTGAATGATCATACACCCATCTTGTGACTGATCATGCACTGATCACGTGGCTATCATGCACTGATCACGAGACTGATCATGCACTGATCACGTCTATATCATGCACTGATCACATGACTGCCCATGCACTGATCACGTGGATGATCATACACTAATCATGTGACAGGTCATGCACTGATCACGTGGCTGATGATACACTGCTCACGTAACTGATCATGCACTGATCACGTGGCTGATCATACACTGATCAGTTGGCTCTCATGCACTTATTACTTGGCTGATCATACACTGATTACGTGACTGATAATGCACTGATCATCTGGCTATCGTGCACTCATTAACTTGCTATCGTGCACTGATCACGTGGTTGATCATACACTGATCACGAGACTGATTAGGCACTAATCACGTCTATATCATGCACTGATCACCTGACTGCCCATGCACTGATCACCCGGATGATCATACACTGATCATGCGACAGATCATGCTCTGATCACGTGGCTATCATGCACTGCTCACGCGGCTGTTCATGCAATGATCACGTAGCTTAAATGTACTGGTCACGTGAGTGATCATGCACTGATCACGTAATTGTTCATGCACTGATCAGGTGACTTATCATGCACTGTTAACGTGAGTGATCATGCACTGATCACGTGACTGATCATGCACTGATCTCGTGGCTATCATGCACCACTCATGTGGCTGATCATGCAATGATCACCTAGCTACCATATACTGCTCATGTGACAGGTCATGCACTGATCACGTGGCTGATCATGCACTGATACCGTGACTGAGCATGGACTGATCACATGACTATCATGTAGTGATCACGTGACTTAATGGCGTTGATCATGTGACTGATCATGCGCAGATCATGTTTGCTATCATACACTGATCATGTCCCTCTGGAGGCAATAAACAAAGAGCTGAGTAGGCACGAATCAAACAGTCAGCAGGCAATAATCATGGAACTCAGGTGTGAGGAATCATGCTGCTCAGCTGGCAATAATCAAGCAGCTGAGCAGGCAGGAATTACGCAGCACCGCTGACAATTGTCAAGCAGATGACAGGCCGGAATCGTGCAGCTCAGTTGGCAATTGTCAAGCAGATGAGCAGACAGTAATCACACAGCTCAGCAGGCCCAGATCACATGACTGAGCATGCACTGTTCACGTGGCTGATCATACACTGCTCACGTAACTGATAATGCACTGATCACGTGGCTATCATGCACTGATCACGTGGCTGATCATACACTGTTCACGTGTGTGACCATGCACTGATCACGGGGCTGATCATACACTGATCACGTAACTGATCATGCACTGATCACGTGGCTTATCATACACTGATCAGTTGGCTATCATGCACTTATTACTTGGCTGATCATACACTGATCACGTGACTGATAATGCACTGATCTCTGGCTATCGTGCAGTCATTAACTGGCTATCGTGCACTGATCACGTGGTTGATCATACACTGATCACGAGACTGATCATGCACTAATCACGTCTATATCATGCACTGATCACATGACTGCCCATGCACTGATCACCCGGATGATCATACACTGATCATGCGACAGATCATGCACTGATCACGTGGCTATCATGCACTGCTCACGCGGCTGTTCATGCAATGATCACGTAGATACCATGTACTGGTCACGTGAGTGATCATGCACTGATCACGTAATTGATCATGCACTGATCACGTGACTGATCATGCACTGATCTCGTGGCTATCATGCACTGATCATGTGGCTGATAATGCAATGATCACCTAGCTACCATATACTGGTCACGTGACTGATCATGCACTGATCACGTAATTGATCATGCACTGATCACGTGACTGATTATGCACTGATCACGTGACTGATCATGCACTGATCACGTAATTGATCATGCACTGATCAGGTGACTTATCATGCACTGTTAACGTGAGTGATCATGCACTGATCACGTGACTGATCATGCACTGATCTCGTGGCTATCATGCACGACTCATGTGCCTGATCATGCAATGATCACCTAGCTACCATATACTGGTCACGTGACTGATCATGCACTGATCACGTAATTGATCATGCACTGATCATGTGGCTGATCATGCACTGATCACGTGGCTGATCATGCACTGATCACGTGACTGATCATGCACTGATCACGTGACTGATCATGCACTGTTCACGTGGCTGAGCATACACTGATCACGTGATGATCATGCACTGATCACTTGGATATCATGCACTGATCACATGGCTGACCATACACTGTTCACGTGTCTGACCATGCACTGATCACGTGGCTGATCATACAGTGCTCAGGTAACTGATCATGCACTGATCACGTGGCTATCATGCACTGATCACGTGGCTGATCATCCACTGATCACGTGACTGATCATGCACTGATCACGTGACTGATGATGCACTGATCACGTGGCTATCATGCACTGATCACTTGGCTGGTCATACACTGATCACGTGCCTGGTCATGCACAGATTACATGACTGATCATGCACTGATCA
Source organism: Bos javanicus (assembly GCF_032452875.1). Taxonomy (NCBI): domain Eukaryota; kingdom Metazoa; phylum Chordata; class Mammalia; order Artiodactyla; family Bovidae; genus Bos; species Bos javanicus. Next base: position 258,713 of record NW_026893760.1, read on the forward strand.
CGTGGCTATCATGCACTACTCACGTGGCTGATCATGCAATGATCATGTAGCTACCATGTACCAGTCAGATGACTGATCATACACCCATCAGGTGACGGATCATGCACTGATCACGTGGCTATCATGCACTGTTCACGTGGCTGATCATACACTGATCAGGTAATTGATCATGCACTGATCACGTGACTGATCATGCACAGATCACTTGACTGATCATGCACAGATCACGTGACTGATCATGCACTCATCACGTGGCTATCATGCACTGCTCACGTGGCTGATCATGCAATAATCACACAGCTACCATGTACTGGTCACATGACTGATCATGCACTGATCACATAATTGATCATGCACTGATCACCTGGCTTATCATGCATTGATCATGTGACTGATTATGTGCTGATCATGTTTGGTGTCACACACTGATCATGTGCCTCTGGAGGCAATGAACATAGAGCTGAGTAGGCAGGAATCAGTCAGCAGGCTATAATCATGGAACTCAACTCTGAGAAATCATGCTGCTCAGCTGGCAATAATCAAATAGATGAGCAGGCAGGAATTACGCAGCACAGGTGGCAATTGTCAAGGAGATGAGCAGACAGTAATCACGCAGCTCAGCAGGCCCAGATCACGTGACTGAACATGCACTGTTCATATGGCTGATCACACACCTATCACGTGACTGATCATGCACTGATCATGTGACTGATCATGCACTAATCACGTAGCTATCTTGTACTGATCACTTGGCTGATCATACACTCATAACGGGACTGATCATGCACTGATCATGGCGCTACTATGCATTGACTACATGACTCCACATGCACTGATCACGTGGAAGATCATGCACTGATCACGTGACTGACCATGCACTGATCATGTGACTGATAATGCCCTGATCACGTGGCTGATCATGCACTGATAATGTGGCTATCATGCAATGCTCACGTCGCTGATCTGGCAATGGTCACGTAGCTACCATGTACTGGTTACGTGACTGATCATGCACTAATCACGTAATTGATCATGCACTGATCATGTGGCTGATCATGCACTGATCACGTGGCCGATCATACACTGATCACGTGACTGATCATGCACTGATCACGTGACTGATCATGCACTGATCACGTGGCTATCATGCACTGATCACTTGCCTGGACATACACTGATCACGTGCCTGGTCATGCACTGATCACGTGGCTGATCATGCACTGATCACGTGACTGATCATGCACTGATCACGTGGCTATCTTGCACTGCTCACGTGGCTGATCATGCGATATTCTATATAGATCACGTGAATAATCATGAAGTGATCACGTGGCTATCCTGAACTGATCACGTGGTATCATGCATTGATCACGTGGCTGATCACACACGTATCACCTGACTGATCATGCACTGATCACGTGACTGATCAAGCACTGCTCACGTGGCTGATCATGCAATGATCACACAGCTACCATGTACTGGTCACATGACTGATCATGCACTGATCACATAATTGATCATGCACTGATCACCTGGCTTATCATGCATTGATCATGTGACTGATTATGTGCTGATCATGTTTGGTGTCACACACTGATCATGTGCCTCTGGAGGCAATGAACATAGAGCTGAGTAAGCAGGAATCAGTCAGCAGGCTATAATCATGGAACTCAGCTCTGAGAAATCATGCTGCTCAGCTGGCAATAATCAAGTAGAGGAGCAGGCAGGAATTACGCAGCACAGGTGGCAATTGTCAAGGAGATGACAGGCAGGAATCGTGCAGCTCAACTGGAAATTGTCAAGCAGATGAGCAGACAGTAATCACGCAGCTCAGCAGGCCCTGATCACGTGACTGAGCCTGCACTGTTCACATGGCTGATCACACACCTATCACGTGACTGATCATGCACTGATCATGTGACTGATCATGCACTGATCACGTAGCTATCTTGCACTGATCACTTGGCTGATCATACACTCATCACGGGACTGATCGTGCACTGATCACGGCGCTATCATGCATTGACTACATGACTCCACATGCACTGATCACGTGGATGATCATGCACTGATCACGTGACTGACCATGCACTGATCACGTGACTGATCAGGCACTGATCACATGGCTGATCATGCACTGACCACGGGGCTTTAATGCACTGCTCACGTGGCTGATCAGGCAATGATCACGTAGCTACCATGTACTGGTCACGTGACTGATCATGCACTGGTCACGTAATTGATCATGCACTACTCATGTGGCTGATCATGCCCTGATCACGTGGCTGATCATACACTGATCACATAACTGATCATGCACTGATCACGTGACTGATCATGCACTGATCACTTGGCTATCATGCACGGATCACTTGGCTGGACATACACTGATCACGTGCTGGGTCATGCACTGATCACGTGGCTGATCAGGCACTGATCACGTGACTGATCACGCACTGATCTCGAGTCTGGTCATGCACTGACCACATGTCTATCATGCACTGCTCAGGTGGCTGATCATGCGATGATCACGCAGCTACCATGTACTGGTCACATGACAGATCATGCACTGATCACGTAATTGATCATGCACTGATCACGTGACTGATCATGCACTGATCACGTGACTGATCATGCACTGATCTCGTGATTGAATATGCACTGATCACGTGGCTATCATGCACTGATCACTTGGCTGGACATACACTGATCACGTGGCTGATCATGCGATGATCACGCAGCTACCACGTACTGGTCACATGACTGATCATGCACTGATCACGTGACTGATCATGCAGTGATCACGTGGCTATCATGCACTACTCACGTGGCTGATCATGCAATGATCATGTAGCTACCATGTACAGGTCACGTGAATGATCATACACCCATCAGGTGACTGATCATGCACTGATCACGTGGCTATCATGCACTGATCACGAGACTGATCATGCACTGATCACGTCTATATCATGCACTGATCACATGACTGCCCATGCACTGATCACGTGGATGATCATACACTAATCATGTGACAGGTCATGCACTGATCACGTGGCTGATCATGCACTGATACCGTGACTGAGCATGGACTGATCACATGACTATCATGTAGTGATCACGTGACTTAATGGCGCTGATCATGTGACTGATCATGCGCTGATCATGTTTGCTATCATACACTGATCATGTGCCTCTGGAGGCAATAAACAAAGAGCTGAGTAGGCAAGAATCAAACAGTCAGCAGGCAATAATCATGGAACTCAGGTGTGAGGAATCATGCTGCTCAGCTGGCAATAATCAAGCAGCTGAGCAGGCAGGAATTACGCAGCACAGCTGACAATTGTCAAGCAGATGACAGGCAGGAATCGTGCAGCTCAGTTGGCAATTGTCAAGCAGATGAGCAGACAGTAATCACACAGCTCAGCAGGCCCAGATCACGTGACTGAGCATGCACTGTTCACGTGGCTGATCATACACTGCTCACGTAACTGATAATGCACTGATCACGTGGCTATCATGCACTGATCACGTGGCTGATCATACACTGTTCACGTGTCTGACCATGCACTGATCACGTGGCTGATCATACACTGATCACGTAACTGATCATGCACTGATCACGTGGCTGATCATACACTGATCAGTTGGCTATCATGCACTTATTACTTGGCTGATCATACACTGATCACGTGACTGATAATGCACTGATCATCTGGCTATCGTGCACTCATTAACTGGCTATCGTGCACTGATCACGTGGTTGATCATACACTGATCACGAGACTGATCATGCACTAATCACGTCTATATCATGCACTGATCACATGACTGCCCATGCACTGATCACCCGGATGATCATACACTGATCATGCGACAGATCATGCACTGATCACGTGGCTATCATGCACTGCTCACGCGGCTGTTCATGCAATGATCACGTAGATACCATGTACTGGTCACGTGAGTGATCATGCACTGATCACGTAATTGATCATGCACTGATCAGGTGACTTATCATGCACTGTTAACGTGAGTGATCATGCACTGATCACGTGACTGATCATGCACTGATCTCGTGGCTATCATGCACGACTCATGTGGCTGATCATGCAATGATCACCTAGCTACCATATACTGGTCACGTGACTGATCATGCACTGATCACGTAATTGATCATGCACTGATCACGTGACTGATCATGCACTGATCACGTGACTGATCATGCACTGATCACGTAATTGATCATGCACTGATCAGGTGACTTATCATGCACTGTTAACGTGAGTGATCATGCACTGATCACGTGACTGATCATGCACTGATCTCGTGGCTATCATGCACGACTCATGTGGCTGATCATGCAATGATCACCTAGCTACCATATACTGGTCACGTGACTGATCATGCACTGATCACGTAATTGATCATGCACTGATCATGTGGCTGATCATGCACTGATCACGTGGCTGATCATCCACTGATCACGTGACTGATCATGCACTGATCACGTGACTGATCATGCACTGATCACGTGGCTATCATGCACTGATCACTTGTCTGGTCATACACTGATCACGGGCCTGGTCATGCACAGATTACATGACTGATCATGCACTGAACACGTGACTGATCATGCACTGATCACGTGGCTATCATGCACTACTCACGTGGCTGATCATGCAATGATCATGTAGCTACCATGTACCGGTCAGGTGACTGATCATACACCCATTAGGTGACGGATCATGCACTGATCACGTGGCTATCTTGCACTGTTCACGTGGCTGATCATACACTGATCACCTGCCTGGTCATGCACAGATCACGTGACATATCATGAACTGATCACATAGCTATCATGAACTGATCACCTGGCTGATCATGCACTGATCACGTGGCTGATCATGCACTCATACCGTGACTGAGCATGGACTGATCACATGACTATCATGTAGTGATCACGTGACTTAATGGCTCTGATCATGTGACTGATCATGCACTGATCATGTTTGCTATCATACACTGATCATGTGCCTCTGGAGGCAATAAACAAAGAGCTGAGTAGGCACGAATCAAACAGTCAGCAGGCAATAATCATGGAACTCAGCTGTGAGGAATCATGCTGCTCAGCTGGCAATAATCAAGCAGCTGAGCAGGCAGAAATTACGCAGCACACCTGGCAATTGTCAAGCAGATGACAGGCAAGAATCGTGCAGCTCAGCTGGCAATTGTCAAGCAGATGAGCAGACAGTAATCACGCAGCTCCGCAGGCCCTGATCACGTGACTGAGCATGCACTGTTCACGTGTCTGATCATACACTGATCACGTGATGATCATGCACTGATCACTTGGATATCATGCACTGATCACATGGCTGATCATACACTGTTCACGTGTCTGACCATGCACTGATCACGTGGCTGATCATACACTGCTCAGGTAACTGATCATGCACTGATCACGTGGCTATCATGGACTGATCACGTGGCTGACCTTGCACTGTTCATGTGGCTGATCACACACCTGTCACATGACATATCATGCACTGATCACGTGGCACTCATGCACTGATCACGTGGCTGATCATACTCTGCTCACGTAACTCATTATGCACACATCACGTGGCTATCATGCACTGCTCACGTGGCTCGCCATGGAATCATCACATAGCAACAATATACTGGTCACGTGACTGATCATGCACAGATCACGTAAATGATCATGCACTGTTCACGTGACTGATCATTCACTAATCAGGTAATTGATCATGCACTGATCACGTGACTGATCATGCACAGATCACTTGACTGATCATGCACAGATCACGTGACTGATCATGCACTCATCACGTGGCTATCATGCACTGCTCACGTGGCTGATCATGCAATAATCACACAGCTACCATGTACTGGTCACATGACTGATCATGCACTGATCACATAATTGATCATGCACTGATCACCTGGCTTATCATGCATTGATCATGTGACTGATTATGTGCTGATCATATTTGGTGTCACACACTGATCATGTGCCTCTGGAGGCAATGAACATAGAGCTGAGTAGGCAGGAATCAGTCAGCAGGCTATAATCATGGAACTCATCTCTGAGAAATCATGCTGCTCAGCTGGCAATAATCAAATAGATGACCAGGCAGGAATTACGCAGCACAGGTGGCAATTGTCAAGGAGATGAGCAGACAGTAATCACGCAGCTCAGCAGGCCCAGATCACGTGACTGAACATGCACTGTTCATATGGCTGATCACACACCTATCACGTGACTGATCATCCACTGATCATGTGACTGATCATGCACTAATCACGTAGCTATCTTGTACTGATCACTTGGCTGATCATACACTCATAACGGGACTGATCATGCACTGATCATGGCGCTACTATGCATTGACTACATGACTCCACATGCACTGATCACGTGGAAGATCATGCACTGATCACGTGACTGACCATGCACTGATCATGTGACTGATAATGCCCTGATTACGTGGCTGATCATGCACTGATAATGTGGCTATCATGCAATGCTCACGTCGCTGATCTGGCAATGGTCACGTAGCTACCATGTACTGGTTACGTGACTGATCATGCACTGATCACGTAATTGATCATGCACTGATCATGTGGCTGATCATGCACTGATCACGTGGCCGATCATACACTGATCACGTGACTGATCATGCACTGATCACGTGACTGATCATGCACTGATCACGTGGCTATCATGCACTGATCACTTGCCTGGACATACACTGATCACGTGCCTGGTCATGCACTGATCACGTGGCTGATCATGCACTGATCACGTGACGGATCATGCACTGATCACGTGGCTATCTTGCACTGCTCCCGTGGCTGATCATGTGATATTCTATATAGATCACGTGAAAAATCATGAAGTGATCACGTGGCTATCCTGCACTGATCACGTGGTATCATGCATTGATCACGTGGCTGATCACACACGTATCACCTGACTGATCATGCACTGATCACGAGACTGATCAAGCACTGCTCACGTGGCTGATCATGCAATGATCACACAGCTACCATGTACTGGTCACATGACTGATCATGCACTGATCACATAATTGAACATGCACTGATCACCTGGCTTATCATGCATTGATCATGTGACTGATTATGTGCTGATCATGTTTGGTGTCACACACTGATCATGTGCCTCTGGAGGCAATGAACATAGAGCTGAGTAAGCAGGAATCAGTCAGCAGGCTATAATCATGGAACTCAGCTCTGAGAAATCATGCTGCTCAGCTGGCAATAATCAAGTAGAGGAGCAGGCAGGAATTACGCAGCACAGGTGGCAATTGTCAAGGAGATGACAGGCAGGAATCGTGCAGCTCAACTGGAAATTGTCAAGCAGATGAGCAGACAGTAATCACGCAGCTCAGCAGGCCCTGATCAAGTGACTGAGGCTGCACTGTTCACATGGATGATCACACACCTATCACGTGACTGATCATGCACTGATCATGTGACTGATCATGCACTGATCACGTAGCTATCTTGCACTGATCACTTGGCTGATCATACACTCATCACGGGACTGATCGTGCACTGATCACGGCGCTATCATGCATTGACCACATGACTCCACATGCACTGATCACATGGATGATCATGCACTGATCACGTGACTGACCATGCACTGATCACGTGACTGATCAGGCACTGATCACATGGCTGATCATGCACTGACCACGGGGCTTTAATGCACTGCTCACGTGGCTGATCAGGCAATGATCACGTAGCTACCATGTACTGGTCACGTGACTGATCATGCACTGGTCACGTAATTGATCATGCACTGCTCATGTGGCTGATCATGCACTGATCACGTGGCTGATCATACACTGATCTCATACTGATCATGCACTGATCACGTGACTGATCATGCACTGATAACTTGGCTATCATGCACTGATCACTTGGCTGACATACACTGATCACGTGCCTGGTCATGCACTGATCACGTGGTTGATCATGCACTGATCACGTGACTGATCATGCACTGATCTCGAGTCTGGTCATGCACTGATCACATGGCTATCATGCACTGCTCACGTGGCTGATCATGCGATGATCACGCAGCTACCATGTACTGGTCACATGACAGATCATGCACTGATCACGTGACTGATCATGCAGTGATCACGTAGCTATCATGCACTACTCACGTGGCTGATCATGCAATGATCATGTAGCTACCATGTACAGGTAACGTGAATGATCATACACCCATTAGGTGACTGATCATGCACTGATCACTTGGCTATCATGCACTGATCACGAGACTGATCATGCACTGATCACGTCTATATCATGCACTGATCACATGACTGCCCATGTACTGATCACGTGGATGATCATACACTAATCATGTGACAGATCATGCACTGATCACGTGGCTGATCATGCACTGATACCGTGACTGAGCATGGAATGATCACATGACTATCATGTAGTGATCACGTGACTTAATGGCGCTGATCATGTGACTGATCATGCGCTGATCATGTTTGCTATCATACACTGATCATGTGCCTCTGGAGGCAATAAACAAAGAGCTGAGTAGGCACGAATCAAACAATCAGCAGGCAATAATCATGGAACTCAGGTGTGAGGAATCATGCTGCTCAGCTGGCAATAATCAAGCAGCTGAGCAGGCAGGAATTACGCAGCACAGCTGACAATTGTCAAGCAGATGACAGGCAGGAATAGTGCAGCTCAGCTGGCAAATGTCAAACAGATGAGCAGACAGTAGTCACGCAGCTCACCAGGCCCAGATCACGTGACTGAGCATGCACTGTTCACGTGGCTGACCATGCACTGATCACAGGCTGATCATACACTGCTCACGTAACTGATAATGCATTGATCACGTGGCTATCATGCACTGAATACGTGGCTGAACATGCACTGTTCACGTGGCTGATCACACACCTGTCACGTGACATATCATGCACTGATCACCTGGCACTCATGCACTGATCACGTGGCTGATCATACTCTGCTCACGAAACTCATTATGCACACATCAAGTGGCTATCATGCACTGCTCAAGTGGTTCATCATGGAATGATCACGAAGCTACCATATACTGGTCACGTGACTGATCATGCACAGATCACGTAAATGATCATGCACTGTTCACGTGACTGATCATGTACTGATCACGTGACTCATAATGCACTGATCACGTGGCTATCATGCCCTTCTCACGTGGCTGATCATGCAACGATCACGTAGCAACCATGTAGTGGTCTCGTGACTGATCATGCACTGATCACGTAATTGATCCTGCACTGAATACGTGGCTCTTCACGCACTGATCCGGTGGCTGATCACACACGTATCACGTGACTGATCATGTACAGATCACGTGACTAATCATGAAGTGATCACGTGGCTATTCTGCACTGATCACGTGGATATCGTGCACTGATCACGTGGCTGATCACACACGTATCACGTGACTGATCATGCACTGATCACGTGGCTATCATGCACTACTCACGTGGCTGATCATGCAATGATCATGTAGCTACCATGTACCGTCAGGTGACTGATCATACACCCATCAGGTGACGGATCATGCACTGATCACGTGGCTATCATGCACTGTTCACGTGGCTGATCATACACTGATCACCTGCCTGGTCATGCACAGATCACGTGACAAATCATGAACTGATCACATAGCTATCATGAACTGATCACCTGGCTGATCATGCACTGATCACGTGGCTGATCATGCACTGATACCGTGACTGAGCATGGACTGATCACATGACTATCATGTAGTGATCACGTGACTTAATGGCTCTGATCATGTGACTGATCATGCGCTGTTCATGTTTGTTATCATACACTGATCATGTGCCTCTGGAGGCAATAAACAAAGAGCTGAGTAGGCACAAATCAAACAGTCAGCAGGCAATAATCATGGAACTCAGGTGTGAGGAATCATGCTGCTCAGTTGGCAATAATCAAGCAGCTGAGCAGGCAGGAATTACGCAGCACAGCTGGCAATTGTCAAGCAGATGAGCAGACAGGAATCACGCAGCTCAGCAGGCCCTGATCACGTGACTGAGCACGCACTGTTCACGTGGCTGATCATACACTGATCACGTGATGATCATGCACTGATCACTTGGATATCATGCACTGATCACATGGCTGATCATACACTGCTCACGTGCCTGACCATGCACTGATCACGTGGCTGATCATACAGTGCTCAGGTAACTGATCATGCACTGATCACGTGGCTATCATGGACTGATCACGTGGCTGAGCATGCACTGTTCACGTGGCTGATCACACACCTGTCACGTGACATATCATGCACTGATCACGTGGCACTCATGCACTGATCACGTGGCTGATCATACTCTGCTCCCGTAACTCATCATGCACACATCACGTGGCTATCATGCACTGCTCACGTGGCTCGTCATGGAATGATCACATAGCTACCATATACTGGTCACGTGACTGATCATGCACAGATCACGTAAATGATCATGCACTGTTCACGTGACTGATCATGTACTGATCACGTGACTGATCATGCATTGATCACGTGGCTATCATGCTCTGCTCACGTGGCTGATCATGCAGCGATCACGTAGCAACCATGTACGGGTCAGGTGACTGATCATGCACTGATCACGTAATTGATCCTGCACTGATCACGTGGCTCATCATGCACTGATCACGTGGCTGATCACACATGTATCACGTGAATGATCATGCACTGATCACGTGGCTATCATGGACTGATCACGTGGCTGAGCATGCACTGTTCACGTGGCTGATCACACACCTGTCACGTGACATATCATGCACTGATCACGTGGCACTCATGCACTGATCACGTGGCTGATCATACTCTGCTCACGTACTCATCATGCACACATCACGTGGCTATCATGCACTGCTCACGTGGATCGTCATGGAATGATCACATAGCTACCATATACTGGTCACGTGACTGATCATGCACAGATCACGTGAATGATCATGCACTGTTCACGTGACTGATCAAGTACTGATCACGTGGCTATCATGCACTACTCACGTGGCTGATCATGCAACGATCACGTAGCAACCATGTACTGGTCACGTGACTGATCATGCACTGATCACGTAATTGATCCTGCACTGATCCCGTGGCTCATCATGCACTGATCATGTGGCTCTCATGCACTGATCACGTGGCTATCATGCACTGATCACGTGGCTATCATGCACTGATCACGTGGCTGATCACGAAATGATCACGTAGCTACCATGTACTGGTCACGTGACTGATCATGCACTGAACACGTAATTGATCCTGCACTGATCACATGGCTCATCACACACTGATCAGGTGGCTGATCACACATGTATCACGTGACTGATCATGCACTGATCACGTGACTGATCATGCACTGCTCACGTGGCTGATCATGCAATGATCACACAGCTACCATGTACTGGTCACATGACTGATCATGCACTGATCACATAATTGATCATGCACTGATCACCTGGCTTAACATGCATTGATCATGTGACTGATCATGTGCTGATCATGTTTGGTGTCACACACTGATCATGTGCCTCTGGAGGCAATGAACATAGAGCTGAGTAGGCAGGAATCAGTCAGCAGGCTATAATCACGGAACTCAGCTCTGAGAAATTATGCTTTTCAGCTGGCAATAATCAAGTAGATGAGCAGGCAGGAATTACCCAGCACAGGGGGCAATTGTCAAGGAGATGACAGGCAGGAATCGTGCAGCTCAGCTGGAAATTGTCAAGCAGATGAGCAGACAGTAATCACGCAGCTCAGCAGGCCCTGATCACGTGACTGAGCATGCACTGTTCACGTGGCTGATCACACACTGATCACGTGACTGATCATGCACTGATCACGTGACTGATCATGCACTGATCACGTGGCTATCATGCACTGATCACGTGGCTGATCATACACTGATCACGGACTGATCATGCACTGATCACGGGCTATCATGCACTGATACATGACTGACATGCACTGATCACGTGGCTGATCATGCACTGATCACGTGACTGATCATGCACTGATCACGTGACTGATCATGCACTGATCACGTGGCTGATCATGCACTGATCACGTGGCTATCATGCACTGATCACGTGGCTGATCATGCAATGATCACGTAGCTACCATGTACTGGTCACGTGACTGATCATGCACTGATCACGTAACTGATCATGCACTGATCACGTGACTGATCATGCACTGATCACGTGACTGATCATGCACTGATCACGTGACTGATCATGCACTGATCACGTGGCTATCATGCACTGATCACGTGGCTGATCATGCACTGATCACGTGGATGATCATGCACTGATCACGTGACTGATCATGCACTGATCACGTGGCTATCATGCACTGATCACGTGGCTGATCATGCACTGATCACGTAGCTATCATGCACTGATCACGTGACTGATCATGCACTGATCACGTGATTGATCATGCACTGATCACGTGACTGATCATGCACTGATCACGTGACTGATCATGCACTGATCACGTGACTGATCATGCACTGATCACGTGGCTATCATGCACTGATCACGTGGCTGATCATGCACTGATCACGTAGCTACCATGCACTGATCACGTGACTGATCATGCACTGATCACGTAATTGATCATGCACTGATCACGTGGCTGATCATGCACTGATCACGTGGCTGATCATGCACTGATCACGTGACTGATCATGCACTGATCACGTGACTGATCATGCACTGATCACGTGGCTATCATGCACTGATCACGTGGCTGATCATGCACTGATCACGTGCCTGATCATGCACTGATCACATGACTGATCATGCACTGATCACGTGACTGATCATGCACTGATCACGTAGCTATCATGCACTACTCACGTGGCTGATCATGCAATGATCATGTAGCTACCATGTACTGGTCACGTGACTGATCATACACCCATCAGGTGACTGATCATGCACTGATCACGTGGCTATCATGCACTGATCACGTGGCTGATCATGCACTGATCACGTGCCTGATCATGCACTGATCACGTGACTATCATGCACTGATCACGTGGCTATCATGCACTGATCACGTGGCTGATCATGCACTGATCACGTGGCTGATCATGCACTGATACCGTGACTGAGCATGGACTGATCACATGACTATCATGTAGTGATCACGTGACTTAATGGCACTGATCATGTGACTGATCATGCACTGATCATGTTTGCTATCATACACTGATCATGTGCCTCTGGAGGCAATAAACAAAGAGCTGAGTAGGCACGAATCAAACAGTCAGCAGGCAATAATCATGGAACTCAGGTGTGAGGAATCATGCTGCTCAGCTGGCAATAATCAAGCAGCTGAGCAGGCAGGAATTACGCAGCACAGCTGGCAATTGTCAAGCAGATGACAGGCAGGAATCGTGCAGCTCAGCTGGCAATTGTCAAGCAGATGAGCAGACAGTAATCACGCAGCTCAGCAGGCCCTGATCACGTGACTGAGCATGCACTGTTCACGTGGCTGATCATACACTGATCACGTGATGATCATGCACTGATCACGTGGATATCATGCACTGATCACGTGGCTGATCATACACTGATCACGTGTCTGACCATGCACTGATCACGTGGCTGATCATACACTGCTCACGTAACTGATCATGCACTGATCACGTGGCTATCATGGACTGATCACGTGGCTGATCATGCACTGATCACGTGGCTGATCACACACTGTCACGTGACATATCATGCACTGATCACGTGGCACTCATGCACTGATCACGTGGCTGATCATGCACTGATACCGTGACTGAGCATGGACTGATCACATGACTATCATGTAGTGATCACGTGACTTAATGGCTCTGATCATGTGACTGATCATGTACTGATAATGTTTGCTATCATATACTGATCATGTGCCTCTGGAGGCAATAAACAAAGAGCTGAGTAGGCACGAATCAAACAGTCAGCAGGCAATAATCATGGAACTCAGGTGTGAGGAATCATGCTGCTCAGCTGGCAATAATCAAGCAGCTGAGCAGGCAGGAATTACGCAGCACAGCTGGCAATTGTCAAGCAGATGACAGGCAGGAATCGTGCAGCTCAGCTGGCAATTGTCAAGCAGATGAGCAGACAGTAATCACGCAGCTCAGCAGGCCCTGATCACGTGACTGAGCATGCACTGTTCACGTGGCTGATCATACACTGATCACGTGATGATCATGCACTGATCACTTGGATATCATGCACTGATCACGTGGCTGATCATACACTGTTCACGTGTCTGACCATGCACTGATCACGTGGCTGATCATACACTGCTCACGTAACTGATCATGCACTGATCACGTGGCTATCATGCACTGATCACGTGGCTGATCATGCACTGATCACGTGGCTGATCACACACTGTCACGTGACATATCATGCACTGATCACGTGGCACTCATGCACTGATCACGTGGCTGATCATACACTGATCACGTAACTGATCATGCACTGATCACGTGGCTATCATGCACTGATCACGTGGCTGTCATGGAATGATCACGTAGCTACATATACTGGTCACGTGACTGATCATGCACTGATCACGTAAATGATCATGCACTGATCACGTGACTGATCATGCACTGATCACGTGACTGATCATGCACTGATCACGTGACTGATCATGCACTGATCACGTGGCTATCATGCACTGATCACGTGGCTGATCATGCAATGATCACGTAGCAACCATGTACTGGTCACGTGACTGATCATGCACTGATCACGTGACTGATCATGCACTGATCACGTGGCTGATCATGCACTGATCACGTGACTGATCATGCACTGATCACGTGACTGATCATGCACTGATCACGTGGCTATCATGCACTGATCACGTGGCTGATCATGCACTGATCACGCAGCTATCATGCACTGATCACATGACTGATCATGCACTGATCACATGACTGATCATGCACTGATCACGTGGCTTATCATGCACTGATCATGTGACTGATCATGCGCTGATCATGTTTGGTATCATACACTGATCATGTGCCTCTGGAGGCAATGAACAAAGAGCTGAGTAGGCACGAATCAGTCAGCAGGCTATAATCATGGAACTCAGCTGTGAGAAATCATGCTGCTCAGCTGGCAATAATCAAGCAGCTGAGCAGGCAGGAATTACACAGCACAGCTGGCAATTGTCAAGCAGATGACAGGCAGGAATCGTGCAGCTCAGCTGGCAATTGTCAAGCAGATGAGCAGACAGTAATCACGCAGCTCAGCAGGCCCTGATCACGTGACTGAGCATGCACTGTTCACGTGGCTGATCATACACTGATCACGTAACTGATCATGCACTGATCACGTGGCTATCATGCACTGATCACGTGGCTGATCATACACTGATCACGTGTCTGACCATGCACTGATCACGTGGCTGATCATGCACTGATCACGTAACTGATCATGCACTGATCACGTGGCTGATCATGCACTGATCACGTGGCAATCATGCACTGATCACGTGGCTGATCATGCACTGATCACGTGACTGATCATGCACTGATCACTGGCTATCATGCACTGATCACTGGCTATCATGCACTGATCACGTGGCTGATCATGCACTGATCACGTGACTGATCATGCACTGATCACGTCTATATCATGCACTGATCACGTGACTGATCATGCACTGATCACGTGGATGATCATGCACTGATCACGTGACTGATCATGCACTGATCACGTGGCTATCATGCACTGATCACGTGGCTGATCATGCACTGATCACGTAGCTACCATGCACTGATCACGTGACTGATCATGCACTGATCACGTAATTGATCATGCACTGATCACGTGACTGATCATGCACTGATCACGTGACTGATCATGCACTGATCACGTGACTGATCATGCACTGATCACGTGGCTATCATGCACTGATCACGTGGCTGATCATGCACTGATCACGTAGCTACCATGCACTGGTCACGTGACTGATCATGCACTGATCACGTAATTGATCATGCACTGATCACGTGGCATCATGCACTGATCACGTGGCTGATCATACACTGATCACGTGACTGATCATGCACTGATCACGTGGCTATCATGCACTGATCACGTGGCTGTCATGCACTGATCACGTGGCTATCATGCACTGATCACGTGACTGATCATGCACTGATCACGTGGCTGATCATGCACTGATCACGTGACTGATCATGCACTGATCACGTGACTGATCATGCACTGATCACGTGGCTATCATGCACTGATCACGTGGCTGATCATGCACTGATCACGTGCCTGATCATGCACTGATCACATGACTGATCATGCACTGATCACGTGACTGATCATGCACTGATCACGTGGCTATCATGCACTACTCACGTGGCTGATCATGCAATGATCACGTGCTGATCATGCACAGATCACGTGACTGATCATGCACTGATCACGTGACTGATCATGCACTGATCACGTGGCTATCATGCACTGATCACGTGGCTGATCATGCACTGATCACGTGACTGATCATGCACTGATCACGTGACTGATCATGCACTGATCACGTGACTGATCATGCACTGATCACGTGGCTGATCATGCACTGATACCGTGACTGATCATGGACTGATCACATGACTATCATGTAGGATCACGTGACTTAATGGCGCTGATCATGTGAGTGATCATGCGCTGATCATGTTTGCTATCATACACTGATCATGTGCCTCTGGAGGCAATAAACAAAGAGCTGAGTAGGCACGAATCAAACAGTCAGCAGGCAATAATCATGGAACTCAGGTGTGAGGAATCATGCTGCTCAGCTGGCAATAATCAAGCAGCTGAGCAGGCAGGAATTACGCAGCACAGCTGACAATTGTCAAGCAGATGACAGGCAGGAATCGTGCAGCTCAGCTGGCAATTGTCAAGCAGATGAGCAGACAGTAATCACGCAGCTCAGCAGGCCCTGATCACGTGACTGAGCATGCACTGTTCACGTGGCTGATCATACACTGATCACGTAACTGATCATGCACTGATCACTTGGCTATCATGCACTGATCACGTGGCTGATCATACACTGTTCACGTGTTTGACCATGCACTGATCACGTGGCTGATCATACACTGCTCACGTAACTGATCATGCACTGATCACGTGGCTATCATGCACTGATCACGTGGCTGATCATGCACTGATCACGTGGCTGATCATACACTGATCACGTGACTGATCATGCACTGATCACGTGGCTGATCATGCACTGATCACGTGACTGATCATGCACTGATCACGTCTATATCATGCACTGATCACGTGACTGATCATGCACTGATCACGTGGATGATCATGCACTGATCATGTGACTGATCATGCACTGATCACGTGGCTATCATGCACTGCTCACGTGGCTGATCATGCAATGATCACGTAGCTACCATGTACTGGTCACGTGACTGATCATGCACTGATCACGTAATTGATCATGCACTGATCACGTGACTGATCATGCACTGATCACGTGACTGATCATGCACTGATCACGTGACTGATCATGCACTGATCACGTGGCTATCATGCACTGATCACGTGGCTGATCATGCACTGATCACGTAGCTACCATGCACTGATCACGTGACTGATCATGCACTGATCACGTGACTGATCATGCACTGATCACGTGGCTGATCATGCACTGATCACGTGACTGATCATGCACTGATCACGTGGCTATCATGCACTGATCACGTGGCTGATCATGCACTGATCACGTGACTGATCATGCACTGATCACGTGGCTGATCATGCACTGATCACGTGACTGATCATGCACTGATCACGTGGCTGATCATGCACTGATCACGTGACTGATCATGCACTGATCACGTGACTGATCATGCACTGATCACGTGGCTGATCATGCACTGATCACGTGGCTGATCATGCACTGATCACGTGCCTGATCATGCACTGATCACGTGACTGATCATGCACTGATCACGTGGCTATCATGCACTATCACGTGGCTGATCATGCAATGATCACGTAGCTACCATGTACTGTCACGTGACTGATCATGCACTGATCACGTGACTGATCATGCACTGATCACGTGGCTATCATGCACTGATCACGTGGCTGATCATGCACTGATCACGTGATTGATCATGCACTGATCACGTGACTGATCATGCACTGATCACGTGACTGATCATGCACTGATCACGTGACTGATCATGCACTGATCACGTGGCTATCATGCACTGATCACGTGGCTGATCATGCACTGATCACACAGCTACCATGTACTGATCACGTGACTGATCATGCACTGATCACGTGACTGATCATGCACTGATCACGTGGCTTATCATGCACTGATCATGTGACTGATCATGCGCTGATCATGTTGGCTGTCATACACTGATCATGTGCCTCTGGAGGCAATGAACATAGAGCTGAGTAGGCAGGAATCAGTCAGCAGGCAATAATCATGGAACTCAGCTCTGAGAAATCATGCTGCTCAGCTGGCAATAATCAAGCAGATGAACAGGCAGGAATTACGCAGCACAGCTGGCAATTGTCAAGCAGATGAGCAGACAGTAATCACGCAGCTCAGCAGGCCCTGATCACGTGACTGAGCATGCACTGTTCACGTGGCTGATCACACACTGATCACGTGACTGATCATGCACTGATCACGTGACTGATCATGCACTGATCACGTGGCTATCATGCACTGATCACGTGGCTGATCATGCACTGATCACGGACTGATCATGCACTGATCACGGGCTACATGCACTGACACATGACTGACATGCACTGATCACGTGGCTGATCATGCACTGATCACGTGACTGATCATGCACTGATCACGTGACTGATCATGCACTGATCACGTGGCTGATCATGCACTGATCACGTGGCTATCATGCACTGATCACGTGGCTGATCATGCAATGATCACGTAGCTACCATGTACTGGTCACGTGACTGATCATGCACTGATCACGTAATTGATCATGCACTGATCACGTGGCTGATCATGCACTGATCACGTGACTGATCATGCACTGATCACGTGGCTATCATGCACTGATCACGTGGCTGAACATGCACTGATCACGTGCTGATCATGCACTGATCACGTGGCTGATCATGCACTGATCACGTGACTGATCATGCACTGATCACGTGGCTATCATGCACTGATCACGTGGCTGATCATGCGATATTCTATATAGATCACGTGAATGATCATGCACTGATCACGTGGCTATCATGCACTGATCACGTGGCTATCATGCACTGATCACGTGGCTGATCACACACGTATCACGTGACTGATCATGCACTGATCACGTGGCTGATCATGCACTGATCACGTGGCTGATCATGCACTGATCACACAGCTACCATGTACTGGTCACATGAGTGATCATGCACTGATCACATGACTGATCATGCACTGATCACGTGGCTTATCATGCACTGATCATGTGACTGATCATGCGCTGATCATGTTTGGTATCATACACTGATCATGTGCCTCTGGAGGCAATGAACATAGAGCTGAGTAGGCAGGAATCAGTCAGCAGGCTATAATCATGGAACTCAGCTCTGAGAAATCATGCTGCTCAGCTGGCAATAATCAAGCAGATGAGCAGGCAGGAATTACGCAGCACAGGTGGCAATTGTCAAGCAGATGACAGGCAGGAATCGTGCAGCTCAGCTGGCAATTGTCAAGCAGATGAGCAGACAGTAATCACGCAGCTCAGCAGGCCCTGATCACGTGACTGAGCATGCACTGTTCACGTGGCTGATCATACACCGATCACGTGACTGATCATGCACTGATCATGTGACTGATCATGCACTGATCACGTGGCTATCATGCACTGATCACGTGGCTGATCATGCACTGATCACGGGACTGATCATGCACTGATCACGGGCTATCATGCACTGATACATGACTGATCATGCACTGATCACGTGGCTGATCATGCACTGATCACGTGACTGATCATGCACTGATCACGTGATATCATGCACTGATCACGTGACTGATCATGCACTGATCACCGGGATGATCATACACTGATCACGTGACTGATCATGCACTGATCACGTGGCTATCATGCACTGATCACGTGGCTGATCATGCACTGATCACGTAGATACCATGCACTGATCACGTGACTGATCATGCACTGATCACGTAACTGATCATGCACTGATCACGTGACTGATCATGCACTGATCACGTGACTGATCATGCACTGATCACGTGACTGATCATGCACTGATCACGTGGCTATCATGCACTGATCACGTGGCTGATCATGCACTGATCACGTGACTGATCATGCACTGATCACGTGGCTATCATGCACTGATCACGTGGCTATCATGCACTGATCACGTGGCTGATCATGCACTGATCACGTGACTGATCATGCACTGATCATGTCTGATCATGCACTGATCACGTGACTGATCATGCACTGATCACGTGGATGATCATGCACTGATCACGTGACTGATCATGCACTGATCACGTGGCTATCATGCACTGATCACGTGGCTGATCATGCACTGATCACGTGCTATCATGCACTGATCACGTGACTGATCATGCACTGATCACGTGGCTGATCATGCACTGATCACGTGACTGATCATGCACTGATCACGTGACTGATCATGCACTGATCACGTGGCTGATCATGCACTGATCACGTGGCTGATCATGCACTGATCACGTGGCTGATCATGCACTGATCACGTGACTGATCATGCACTGATCACGTGGCATCATGCACTGATCACGTGGCTGATCATGCACTGATCACGTGACTGATCATGCACTGATCACGTGGCTATCATGCACTGATCACGTGGCTGATCATGCACTGATCACGTGGCTATCATGCACTGATCACGTGACTGATCATGCACTGATCACGTAACTGATCATGCACTGATCACGTGACTGATCATGCACTGATCACGTGACTGATCATGCACTGATCACGTGGCTATCATGCACTGCTCACGTGGCTGATCATGCAATGATCACGTAGCTACCATGTACTGGTCACGTGACTGATCATGCACTGATCACGTGACTGATCATGCACTGATCACGTGGCTGATCATGCACTGATCACATAACTGAACATGCACTGATCACGTCTATATCATTCACTGATCACATGACTGCCCATGCACTGATCACGTGGATGATCATACACTAATCATGTGACAGATCATGCACTGATCACGTGGCTGATCATGCACTGATACCGTGACTGAGCATGGACTGATCACATGACTATCATGTAGTGATCACGTGACTTAATGGCGCTGATCATGTGACTGATCATGCGCTGATCATGTTTGCTATCATACACTGATCATGTGCCTCTGGAGGCAATAAACAAAGAGCTGAGTAGGCACGAATCAAACAGTCAGCAGGCAATAATCATGGAACTCAGCTGTGAGGAATCATGCTGCTCAGCTGGCAATAATCAAGCAGCTGAGCAGGCAGGAATTACGCAGCACAGCTGGCAATTGTCAAGCAGATGACAGGCAGGAATCGTGCAGCTCAGCTGGCAATTGTCAAGCAGATGAGCAGACAGTAATCACGCAGCTCAGCAGGCCCTGATCACGTGACTGAGCATGCACTGTTCACGTGGCTGATCATACACTGATCACGTGATTGATCATGCACTGATCACTTGGATATCATGCACTGATCACGTGGCTGATCATACACTGTTCACGTGTCTGACCATGCACTGATCATGTGGCTGATCATACACTGCTCACGTAACTGATCATGCACTGATCACGTGGCTATCATGCACTGATCACGTGGCTGATCATGCACTGATCACGTGCCTGATCATGCACTGATGACGTGGCAATCATGCACTGATCACGTGGCTGATCATGCACTGATCACGTGACTGATCATGCACTGATCACTGGCTATCATGCACTCATCACGTGGCTATCATGCACTGATCACGTGGCTGATCATGCACTGATCACGTGACTGATCATGCACTGATCACGTCTGATCATGCACTGATCACGTGACTGATCATGCACTGATCACGTGGATGATCATGCACTGATCACGTGACTGATCATGCACTGATCACGTGGCTATCATGCACTGATCACGTGGCTGATCATGCAATGATCACGTAGCTACCATGTACTGGTCACGTGACTGATCATGCACTGATCACGTAATTGATCATGCACTGATCACGTGACTGATCATGCACTGATCACGTGACTGATCATGCACTGATCACGTGGCTGATCATGCACTGATCACGTGGCTGATCATGCACTGATCACGTGGCTGATCATGCACTGATCACGTGACTGATCATGCACTGATCACGTGGCTATCATGCACTGATCACGTGGCTGATCATGCACTGATCACGTGGCTGATCATGCACTGATCACGTGACTGATCATGCACTGATCACGTGGCACTCATGCACTGATCACGTGGCTGATCATGCACTGATCACGTGACTGATCATGCACTGATCACGTGGCTATCATGCACTGATCACGTGGCTGATCATGCACTGATCACGTAGCTATCATGCACTGATCACGTGACTGATCATGCACTGATCACGTGACTGATCATGCACTGATCACGTGACTGATCATGCACTGATCACGTGACTGATCACGTGGCTATCATGCACTGCTCACGTGGCTGATCATGCAATGATCACGTAGCTACCATGTACTGGTCACGTGACTGATCATGCACTGATCACGTGACTGATCATGCACTGATCACGTGGCTGATCATGCACTGATCACGAGACTGATCATGCACTGATCACGTCTAATCATGCACTGATCACATGACTGCCCATGCACTGATCACGTGGATGATCATACACTAATCATGTGACAGATCATGCACTGATCACGTGGCTGATCATGCACTGATACCGTGACTGAGCATGGACTGATCACATGACTATCATGTAGTGATCACGTGACTTAATGGCGCTGATCATGTGACTGATCATGCGCTGATCATGTTTGCTATCATACACTGATCATGTGCCTCTGGAGGCAATAAACAAAGAGCTGAGTAGGCACGAATCAAACAGTCAGCAGGCAATAATCATGGAACTCAGCTGTGAGGAATCATGCTGCTCAGCTGGCAATAATCAAGCAGCTGAGCAGGCAGGAATTACGCAGCACAGCTGGCAATTGTCAAGCAGATGACAGGCAGGAATCGTGCAGCTCAGCTGGCAATTGTCAAGCAGATGAGCAGACAGTAATCACGCAGCTCAGCAGGCCCTGATCACGTGACTGAGCATGCACTGTTCACGTGGCTGATCATACACTGATCACGTGACTGATCATGCACTGATCACTTGGATATCATGCACTGATCACGTGGCTGATCATACACTGATCACGTGTCTGACCATGCACTGATCACGTGGCTGATCATACACTGATCACGTAACTGATCATGCACTGATCACGTGGCTATCATGCACTGATCACGTGGCTGATCATGCACTGATCACGTGACTGATCATGCACTGATCACGTGACTGATCATGCACTGATCACGTGGCTATCATGCACTGATCACGTGGCTGATCATGCACTGATCACGTGACTGATCATGCACTGATCACGTGGCTATCATGCACTGATCACGTGGCTGATCATGCACTGATCACGTGGCTATCATGCACTGATCACGTGGCTGATCATGCGATATTCTATATAGATCACGTGACTGATCATGCACTGATCACGTGGCTGATCATGCACTGATCACGTGGTATCATGCACTGATCACGTGGCTGATCATGCACTGATCACGTGACTGATCATGCACTGATCACGTGACTGATCATGCACTGATCACGTGGCTGATCATGCACTGATCACACAGCTATCATGCACTGATCACGTGACTGATCATGCACTGATCACATGACTGATCATGCACTGATCACGTGGCTTATCATGCACTGATCATGTGACTGATCATGTGCTGATCATGTTTGGTGTCACACACTGATCATGTGCCTCTGGAGGCAATGAACAAAGAGCTGAGTAGGCAGGAATCAGTCAGCAGGCTATAATCATGGAACTCAGCTCTGAGAAATCATGCTGCTCAGCTGGCAATAATCAAGTAGATGAGCAGGCAGGAATTACGCAGCACAGGTGGCAATTGTCAAGCAGATGACAGGCAGGAATCGTGCAGCTCAGCTGGCAATTGTCAAGCAGATGAGCAGACAGTAATCACGCAGCTCAGCAGGCCCTGATCACGTGACTGAGCATGCACTGTTCACGTGGCTGATCACACACTGATCACGTGACTGATCATGCACTGATCACGTGACTGATCATGCACTGATCACGTGGCTATCATGCACTGATCACGTGGCTGATCATGCACTGATCACGGGACTGATCATGCACTGATCACGGGCTATCATGCACTGACACATGACTGACATGCACTGATCACGTGGATGATCATGCACTGATCACGTGACTGACCATGCACTGATCACGTGACTGATCAGGCACTGATCACATGGCTGATCATGCACTGACCACGGGGCTTTAATGCACTGCTCACGTGGCTGATCAGGCAATGATCACGTAGCTACCATGTACTGGTCACGTGACTGATCATGCACTGGTCACGTAATTGATCATGCACTGCTCATGTGGCTGATCATGCACTGATCACATGGCTGATCATACACTGATCACATAACTGATCATGCACTGATCACGTGACTGATCATGCACTGATCACTTGGCTATCATGCACTGATCACTTGGCTGGACATACACTGATCACGTGCCTGGTCATGCACTGATCACGTGGCTGATCATGCACTGATCACGTGACTGATCATGCACTGATCTCGAGTCTGGTCATGCATTGATCAAATGGCTATCATGCACTGCTCACGTGGCTGATCATGCGATGATCACGCAGCTACCATGTACTGGTCACATGACTGATCATGCACTGATCACGTGACTGATCATGCAGTGATCACGTAGCTATCATGCACTACTCACGTGGCTGATCATGCAATGATCATGTAGCTACCATGTACAGGTCACGTGAATGATCATACACCCATTAGGTGACTGATCATGCACTGATCACTTGGCTATCATGCACTGATCACGAGACTGATCATGCACTGATCACGTCTATATCATGCACTGATCACATGACTGCCCATGCACTGATCACGTGGATGATCATACACTAATCATGTGACAGATCATGCACTGATCACATGACTGCCCATGCACTGATCACATGGATGATCATACACTAATCATGTGACAGATCATGCACTGATCCCGTGGCTGATCATGCACTGATACCGTGACTGAGCATGGACTGATCACATGACTATCATGTAGTGATCACGTGACTTAATGGCGCTGATCATGTGACTGATCATGCGCTGATCATGTTTGCTATCATACACTGATCATGTGCCTCTGGAGGCAATAAACAAAGAGCTGAGTAGGCACGAATCAAACAATCAGCAGGCAATAATCATGGAACTCAGGTGTGAGGAATCATGCTGCTCAGCTGGCAATAATCAAGCAGCTGAGCAGACAGGAATTACGCAGCGCAGCTGACAATTGTCAAGCAGATGACAGGCAGGAATCGTGCAGCTCAGCTGGCAATTGTCAAGCAGATGAGCAGACAGTAATCACGCAGCTCAGCAGGCCCTGATCACGTGACTGAGCATGCACTGTTCACAAGGCTGATCACACACCTATCACGTGACTGATCATGCACTGATCACGTGATTGATCATGCACTGATCACTTGGATATCATGCACTGATCACGTGGCTGATCATACACTGTTCACGTGTCTGACCATGCACTGATCACAGGCTGATCATACACTGCTCACGTAACTGATAATGCACTGATCACGTGGCTATCATTCACTGAATACGTGGCTGAACATGCACTGTTCACGTGGCTGATCACACACCTGTCACGTGACATATCATGCACTGATCACCTGGCACTCATGCACTGATCACTTGGCTGATCATTCACTCATCACGGGACTGATCGTGCACTGATTACGGCGCTATCATGCATTGACTACATGACTTAACATGCACTGATCACGTGGATGATCATGCACTGATCCCGTGACTGACCATGCACTGATCACGTGGCTGATTATGCACTGATCACGTGGCTGATCATGCACTGATCACGTGGCTATCATGAACTGCTCATGTGGCTGATCATGCAATGATCACGTAGCTACCATGTACTGGTCACGTGACTGATCATGCACTGATCACGTAATTGATCATGCACTGGTCATGTGGCTGATCATGCACTGAATACGTGGCTGAACATGCACTGTTCACGTGGCTGATCACACACCTGTCACGTGACATATCATGCACTGATCACCTGGCACTCATGCACTGATCACGTGGCTGATCATACTCTGCTCACGAAACTCATCATGCACACATCAAGTGGCTATCATGCACTGCTCAAGTGGTTCGTCATGGAATGATCACGAAGCTACCATATACTGGTCACGTGACTGATCATGCACAGATCACGTAAATGATCATGCACTGTTCACGTGACTGATCATGTACTGATCACGTGACTCATAATGCACTGATCACGTGGCTATCATGCTCTTCTCACGTGGCTGATCATGCAACGATCACGTAGCAACCATGTAGTGGTCTCGTGACTGATCATGCACTGATCACGTAATTGATCCTGCACTGAACACGTGGCTCTTCACGCACTGATCCGGTGGCTGATCACACACGTATCACGTGACTGATCATGTACAGATCACGTGACTAATCATGAAGTGATCACGTGGCTATTCTGCACTGATCACGTGGATGTAATGCACTGATCACGTGGCTGATCACACACATATCACGTGACTGATCATGCACTGATCACGTGGCTAACATGCACTGATCACGTGACTGATCATGCACAGATCACATGACTGATCATGCACAGATCACGTGACTGATCATGCACTGATCACGTGGCTATCATGCACTGCTCACGGGGCTGATCATGCAATGATCACACAGCTACCATGTACTGGTCACATGACTGATCATGCACTGATCACATAATTGATCATGCACTGATCACCTGGCTTATCATGCATTGACCATGTGACTGATCATGTTTGGTGTCACACACTGATCATGTGCCTCTGGAGGCAATGAACATAGAGCTGAGTAGGCAGGAATCAGTCAGCAGGCTATAAACATGGAACTCAGCTCTGAGAAATCATGCTGCTCAGCTGGCAATAATCAAGTAGATGAGCAGGCAGGAATTACGCAGCACAGGTGGCAATTATCAAGGAGATGACAGGCAGGAATCGTGCAGCTCAGCTGGAAATTGTCAAGCAGATGAGCAGACAGTAATCACGCAGCTCAGCAGGCCCTGATCACGTGACTGAGCATGCACTGTTCACAAGGCTGATCACACACCTATCACGTGACTGATCATGCACTGATCATGTGACTGATCATGCACTGACCACGTAGCTATCTTGCACTGATCACTTGGCTGATCATACACTCATCACGGGACTGATCGTGCACTGATCACGGCGCTATCATGCATTGACTACATGACTCCACATGCACTGATCACGTGGATGATCATGCACCGATCACGTGACTGACCACGTACTGATCACGTGACTGATCAGGCACTGATCACATGGCTGATCATGCACTGATCACGTGGCTATCATGCACTGCTCACGTGGCTGATCAGGCAATGATCACGTAGCTACCATGTACTGGTCACGTGACTGATCATGCACTGATCACGTAATTGATCCTGCACTGATCACATGGCTCATCACGCAATGATTAGCTGGCTGATCACACACGTATCACGTGACTGATCATGTAGAGATCACGTGAATAATCATGAAGTGATCACGTGGCTATCCTGCACTGATCACGTGGATATCATGCACTGATCACGTGGCTGATCACACACGTATCACGTGACTGATCATGCACTGATCACGTGACTGATCATGCACTGCTCACGTGGCTGATCATGCAATGAACACACAGCTACCATGTACTGGTCACATGACTGATCATGCACTGATCACATAATTGATCATGCACTGATCACCTGGCTTATCATGCATTGATCATGTGACTGATCATGTGCTGATCATGTTTGGTGTCACACACTGATCATATGCCTCTGGAGGCAATGAACATAGAGCTGAGTAGGCAGGAATCAGTCAGCAGGCTATAGTCATGGAACTCACCTCTGAGAAATCATGCTGCTCAGCTGGCAATAATCAAGTAGATGAGGAGGCAGGAATTACACAGCACAGGTGGCAATTGTCAAGGAGATTACAGGCAGGAATCGTGCAGCTCAGCTGGAAATTGTCAAGCAGATGAGCAGACAGTAATCAAGCAGCTCAGCAGGCCCTGATCACTTGACTGAGCATGCACTGTTCACATGGCTGATCACATACCTATCACGTGACTGATCATGCACTGATCATGTGACTGATCATGCACTGATCACGTAGCTATCTTGCACTGATCACTTGGCTGATCATACACTCATCACGGGACTGATCGTGCACTGATCACGGCGCTATCATGCATTGACTACATGACTCCACGTGCACTGATCACGTGGATGATCATGCACTGATCACGTGACTGACCATGCACTGATCACGTGATTGATCAGGCACTGATCAAATGGCTGATCATGCACTGATCACGTGGCTATCATGCACTGCTCACGTGGCTGATCAGGCAATGATCACGTAGCTACCATGTACTGGTCACGTGACTGACCATGCACTGATCAAGTGGCTATCATGCACTGATCACGTGGCTATCATGCACTGATCACGTGGCTGATCATGCAATGATCACGTAGCTACCATGTACTGGTCACGTAACTGATCTTGCACTGGTCACGTAATTGATCATGCACTGATCACGTGGCTGATCAAGCACTGATCACGTGGCTATCATGCACTGCTAACGTGGCTGATCATGAAATGATCACGCAGCTACCATGTACTGGTCACGTGACTGATCATGCACTGATCATGTGGCTGATCATGCCCTGATCACGTGACTGATCATGCACTGATCACGTGGCTATCATGCACTGCTCACGTGGCTGATCATGCAGTGATCACGCAGCTACCATGTACTGGTCACATGACTGATCATGCACTGATCACGTAATTGATCATGCTCTGATCACCTGGCTTATCATGCATTCATCATGTGACTGATCATGTGCTGATCATGTTTGGTGTCACACACTGATCATGTGCATCTGGAGGCAATGAACAAAGAGCTGAGTAGGCAGGAATCAGTCAGCAGGCTATAATCATGGAACTCAGCTCTGAGAAATCATGCTGCTCAGCTGGAAATAATCAAGTAGATGAGCAGGCAGGAATTATGCAGCACACGTGGCAATAGTCAAGGAGATGACAGTCAGGAATCGTACAGCTTAGCTGGCAATTGTCAAGCAGATGAGCAGACAGTAATCACGCAGCTCAGCAGGCCCTGATTACATGACTGAGCATGCACTGTTCACGTCGCTGATCACACACCTATCACGTGAATGATCATGCACTGATCACGTGGCTCTCATGCACTGATCACGTGATTGCGCATGCACTGATCACGTAATTGTATGCACTGCTCACGTGGCTATCATGCACTGATCATGTGACTGATCATGCACTGATCACGTAGCTGTCTTGCTCTGATCACTTGGCTGATCATACACTCATCACGGGACTGATCGTGCACTGATTACGGCGCTATCATGCATTGACTACATGACTTAACATGCACTGATCACGTGGATGATCATGCACTGATCACGTGACTGACCATGCACTGATCACGTGGCTGATTATGCACTAATCACGTGGCTGATCATGCACTGATCACGTGGCTATCATGCACTGCTCATGTGGCTGATCATGCAATGATCACGTAGCTACCATGTACTGGTCACGTGACTGATCCTGCACTGATCACGTAATTGATCATGCACTGGTCATGTAGCTGATCATGCACTGAATACGTGGCTGAACATGCACTGTTCACGTGGCTGATCACACACCTGTCACGTGACATATCATGCACTGATCACCTGGCACTCATGCACTGATCACGTGGCTGATCATACTCTGCTCACGAAACTCATCATGCACACATCAAGTGGCTATCATGCACTGCTCAAGTGGTTCGTCATGGAATGATCACGAGGCTACCATATACTGGTCACGTGACTGATCATGCACAGATCACGTAAATGATCATGCACTGTTCACGTGACTGATCATGTACTGATCACGTGACTCATAATGCACTGATCACGTGGCTATCATGCTCTTCTCACGTGGCTGATCATGCAACGATCACGTAGCAACCATGTAGTGGTCTCGTGACTGATCATGCACTGATCACGTAATTGATCCTGCACTGAACACGTGGCTCTTCACGCACTGATCCGGTGGCTGATCACACACGGATCACGTGACTGATCATGTACAGATCACGTGACTAATCATGAAGTGATCACGTGGCTATTCTGCACTGATCACGTGGATATCATGCACTGATCACGTGGCTGATCACACACGTATCACGTGACTGAACATGCACTGATCACGTGGCTATCATGCACTGATCACGTGATTGATCATGCACAGATCACGTGACTGATCATGCACAGATCACGTGACTGATCATGCACTGATCACGTGGCTATCATGCACTGCTCACGGGGCTGATCATGCAATGATCACACAGCTACCATGTACTGGTCACATGACTGATCATGCACTGATCACATAATTGATCATGCACTGATCACCTGGCTTATCATGCATTGATCATGTGACTGATCATGTTTGGTGTCACACACTGATCATGTGCCTCTGGAGGCAATGAACATAGAGCTGAGTAGGCAGGAATCAGTCAGCAGGCTATAATCATGGAACTCAGCTCTGAGAAATCATGCTGCTCAGCTGGCAATAATCAAGTAGATGAGCAGGCAGGAATTACGCAGCACAGGTGGCAATTGTCAAGGAGATGACAGGCAGGAATCGAGCAGCTCAGCTGGAAATTGTCAAGCAGATGAGCAGACAGTAATCACGCAGCTCAGTAGGCCCTGATCACGTGACTGAGCATGCACTGTTCACAAGGCTGATCACACACCTATCACGTGACTGATCATGCACTGATCATGTGACTGATCATGTACTGACCACGTAGCTATCTTGCACTGATCACTTGGCTGATCATACACTCATCACGGGACTGATCGTGCACTGATCACGGCGCTATCATGCATTGACTACATGACTCCACATGCACTGATCACGTGGATGATCACGCACCGATCACGTGACTGACCACGTACTGATCACGTGACTGATCAGGCACTGATCACATGGCTGATCATGCACTGATCACGTGGCTATCATGCACTGCTCACGTGGCTGATCAGGCAATGATCACGTAGCTACCATGTACTGGTCACGTGACTGATCATGCACTGATCACGTAATTGATCCTGCACTGATCACATGGCTCATCACGCACTGATTAGCTGGCTGATCACACACGTATCACGTGACTGATCATGTAGAGATCACGTGAATAATCATGAAGTGATCACGTGGCTATCCTGCACTGATCACGTGGATATCATGCACTGATCACGTGGCTGATCATGCACTGATCACGTGACTGATCATGCACTGATCACGTGACTGATCATGCACTGCTCACGTGGCTGATCATGCAATGAACACACAGCTACCATGTACTGTTCACATGACTGATCATGCACTGATCACATAATTGATCATGCACTGATCACCTGGCTTATCATGCATTGATCATGTGACTGATCATGTGCTGATCATGTTTGGTGTCACACACTGATCATGTGCCTCTGGAGGCAATGAACATAGAGCTGAGTAGGCAGGAATCAGTCAGCAGGCTATAGTCATGGAACTCACCTCTGAGAAATCAAGCTGCTCAGCTGGCAATAATCAAGTAGATGAGCAGGCAGGAATTACACAGCACAGGTGGCAATTGTCAAGGAGATTACAGGCAGGAATCGTGCAGCTCAGCTGGAAATTGTCAAGCAGATGAGCAGACAGTAATCACGCAGCTCAGCAGGCCCTGATCACTTGACTTAGCATGCACTGTTCACATGGCTGATCACATACCTATCACGTGACTGATCATGCACTGATCATGTGACTGATCATGCACTGATCACGTAGCTATCTTGCACTGATCACTTGGCTGATCGTACACTCATCACGGGACTGATCGTGCACTGATCACGGCGCTATCATGCATTGACTACATGACTCCACGTGCACTGATCACGTGGATGATCATGCACTGATCAAATGACTGACCATGCACTGATCACGTGATTGATCAGGCACTGATCAAATGGCTGATCATGCACTGATCACGTGGCTATCATGCACTGCTCACGTGGCTGATCAGGCAATGATCACGTAGCTACCATGTACTGGTCACGTGACTGACCATGCACTGATCAAGTGGCTATCATGCACTGATCACGTGGCTATCATGCACTGATCACGTGGCTGATCATGCAATGATCACGTAGCTACCATGTACTGGTCACGTAACTGATCTTGCACTGGTCACGTAATTGATCATGCACTGATCACGTGGCTGATCAAGCACTGATCACGTGGCTATCATGCACTGCTAACGTGGCTGATCATGAAATGATCACGCAGCTACCATGTACTGGTCACGTGACTGATCATGCACTGATCATGTGGCTGATCATGCCCTGATCACGTGACTGATCATGCACTGATCACGTGGCTATCATGCACTGCTCACGTGGCTGATCATGCAGTGATCACGCAGCTACCATGTACTGGTCACATGACTTATCATGCACTGATCACGTAATTGATCATGCTCTGATCACCTGGCTTATCATGCATTCATCATGTGACTGATCATGTGCTGATCATGTTTGGTGTCACACACTGATCATGTGCATCTGGAGGCAATGAACAAAGAGCTGAGTAGGCAGGAATCACTCAGCAGGCTATAATCATGGAACTCAGCTCTGAGAATCATGCTGCTCAGCTGGAAATAATCAAGTAGATGAGCAGGCAGGAATTATGCAGCACACGTGGCAATAGTCAAGGAGATGACAGTCAGGAATCGTACAGCTTAGCTGGCAATTGTCAAGCAGATGAGCAGACAGTAATCACGCAGCTCAGCAGGCCCTGATTACATGACTGAGCATGCACTGTTCACGTCGCTGATCACACACCTATCACGTGAATGATCATCCACTGATCACGTGGCTCTCATGCACTGATCACGTGATTGCGCATGCACTGATCACGTAATTGTATGCACTGCTCACGTGGCTATCATGCACTGATCATGTGACTGATCATGCACTGATCACGTAGCTGTCTTGCACTGATCACTTGGCTGATCATACACTCATCACGGGACTGATCGTGCACTGATTACGGCGCTATCATGCATTGACTACATGACTTAACATGCACTGATCACGTGGATGATCATGCACTGATCACGTGACTGACCATGCACTGATCACGTGGCTGATTATGCACTAATCACGTGGCTGATCATGCACTGATCACGTGGCTATCATGCACTGCTCATGTGGCTGATCATGCAATGATCACGTAGCTACCATGTACTGGTCACGTGACTGATCATGCACTGATCACGTAATTGATCATGCACTGGTCATGTAGCTGATCATGCACTGAATACGTGGCTGAACATGCACTGTTCACGTGGCTGATCACACACCTGTCACGTGACATATCATGCACTGATCACCTGGCACTCATGCACTGATCACGTGGCTGATCATACTCTGCTCACGAAACTCATCATGCACACATCAAGTGGCTATCATGCACTGCTCAAGTGGTTCGTCATGGAATGATCACGAGGCTACCATATACTGGTCACGTGACTGATCATGCACAGATCACGTAAATGATCATGCACTGTTCACGTG
This sequence comes from Bos javanicus, assembly GCF_032452875.1. Taxonomy (NCBI): domain Eukaryota; kingdom Metazoa; phylum Chordata; class Mammalia; order Artiodactyla; family Bovidae; genus Bos; species Bos javanicus. The sequence goes on from NW_026893760.1 coordinate 293,054, forward strand.
ACTGATCATGTACTGATCACGTGACTCATAATGCACTGATCACGTGGCTATCATGCTCTTCTCACGTGGCTGATCATGCAACGATCACGTAGCAACCATGTAGTGGTCTCGTGACTGATCATGCACTGATCACGTAATTGATCCTGCACTGAACACGTGGCTCTTCACGCACTGATCCGGTGGCTGATCACACACGGATCACGTGACTGATCATGTACAGATCACGTGACTAATCATGAAGTGATCACGTGGCTATTCTGCACTGATCACGTGGATATCATGCACTGATCACGTGGCTGATCACACACGTATCACGTGACTGAACATGCACTGATCACGTGGCTATCATGCACTGATCACGTGATTGATCATGCACAGATCACGTGACTGATCATGCACAGATCACGTGACTGATCATGCACTGATCACGTGGCTATCATGCACTGCTCACGGGGCTGATCATGCAATGATCACACAGCTACCATGTACTGGTCACATGACTGATCATGCACTGATCACATAATTGATCATGCACTGATCACCTGGCTTATCATGCATTGATCATGTGACTGATCATGTTTGGTGTCACACACTGATCATGTGCCTCTGGAGGCAATGAACATAGAGCTGAGTAGGCAGGAATCAGTCAGCAGGCTATAATCATGGAACTCAGCTCTGAGAAATCATGCTGCTCAGCTGGCAATAATCAAGTAGATGAGCAGGCAGGAATTACGCAGCACAGGTGGCAATTGTCAAGGAGATGACAGGCAGGAATCGAGCAGCTCAGCTGGAAATTGTCAAGCAGATGAGCAGACAGTAATCACGCAGCTCAGTAGGCCCTGATCACGTGACTGAGCATGCACTGTTCACAAGGCTGATCACACACCTATCACGTGACTGATCATGCACTGATCATGTGACTGATCATGTACTGACCACGTAGCTATCTTGCACTGATCACTTGGCTGATCATACACTCATCACGGGACTGATCGTGCACTGATCACGGCGCTATCATGCATTGACTACATGACTCCACATGCACTGATCACGTGGATGATCACGCACCGATCACGTGACTGACCACGTACTGATCACGTGACTGATCAGGCACTGATCACATGGCTGATCATGCACTGATCACGTGGCTATCATGCACTGCTCACGTGGCTGATCAGGCAATGATCACGTAGCTACCATGTACTGGTCACGTGACTGATCATGCACTGATCACGTAATTGATCCTGCACTGATCACATGGCTCATCACGCACTGATTAGCTGGCTGATCACACACGTATCACGTGACTGATCATGTAGAGATCACGTGAATAATCATGAAGTGATCACGTGGCTATCCTGCACTGATCACGTGGATATCATGCACTGATCACGTGGCTGATCATGCACTGATCACGTGACTGATCATGCACTGATCACGTGACTGATCATGCACTGCTCACGTGGCTGATCATGCAATGAACACACAGCTACCATGTACTGTTCACATGACTGATCATGCACTGATCACATAATTGATCATGCACTGATCACCTGGCTTATCATGCATTGATCATGTGACTGATCATGTGCTGATCATGTTTGGTGTCACACACTGATCATGTGCCTCTGGAGGCAATGAACATAGAGCTGAGTAGGCAGGAATCAGTCAGCAGGCTATAGTCATGGAACTCACCTCTGAGAAATCAAGCTGCTCAGCTGGCAATAATCAAGTAGATGAGCAGGCAGGAATTACACAGCACAGGTGGCAATTGTCAAGGAGATTACAGGCAGGAATCGTGCAGCTCAGCTGGAAATTGTCAAGCAGATGAGCAGACAGTAATCACGCAGCTCAGCAGGCCCTGATCACTTGACTTAGCATGCACTGTTCACATGGCTGATCACATACCTATCACGTGACTGATCATGCACTGATCATGTGACTGATCAGGCACTGATCACGTAGCTATCTTGCACTGATCACTTGGCTGATCGTACACTCATCACGGGACTGATCGTGCACTGATCACGGCGCTATCATGCATTGACTACATGACTCCACGTGCACTGATCACGTGGATGATCATGCACTGATCAAATGACTGACCATGCACTGATCACGTGATTGATCAGGCACTGATCAAATGGCTGATCATGCACTGATCACGTGGCTATCATGCACTGCTCACGTGGCTGATCAGGCAATGATCACGTAGCTACCATGTACTGGTCACGTGACTGACCATGCACTGATCAAGTGGCTATCATGCACTGATCACGTGGCTATCATGCACTGATCACGTGGCTGATCATGCAATGATCACGTAGCTACCATGTACTGGTCACGTAACTGATCTTGCACTGGTCACGTAATTGATCATGCACTGATCACGTGGCTGATCAAGCACTGATCACGTGGCTATCATGCACTGCTAACGTGGCTGATCATGAAATGATCACGCAGCTACCATGTACTGGTCACGTGACTGATCATGCACTGATCATGTGGCTGATCATGCCCTGATCACGTGACTGATCATGCACTGATCACGTGGCTATCATGCACTGCTCACGTGGCTGATCATGCAGTGATCACGCAGCTACCATGTACTGGTCACATGACTTATCATGCACTGATCACGTAATTGATCATGCTCTGATCACCTGGCTTATCATGCATTCATCATGTGACTGATCATGTGCTGATCATGTTTGGTGTCACACACTGATCATGTGCATCTGGAGGCAATGAACAAAGAGCTGAGTAGGCAGGAATCAGTCAGCAGGCTATAATCATGGAACTCAGCTCTGAGAATCATGCTGCTCAGCTGGAAATAATCAAGTAGATGAGCAGGCAGGAATTATGCAGCACACGTGGCAATAGTCAAGGAGATGACAGTCAGGAATCGTACAGCTTAGCTGGCAATTGTCAAGCAGATGAGCAGACAGTAATCACGCAGCTCAGCAGGCCCTGATTACATGACTGAGCATGCACTGTTCACGTCGCTGATCACACACCTATCACGTGAATGATCATCCACTGATCACGTGGCTCTCATGCACTGATCACGTGATTGCGCATGCACTGATCACGTAATTGTATGCACTGCTCACGTGGCTATCATGCACTGATCATGTGACTGATCATGCACTGATCACGTAGCTGTCTTGCACTGATCACTTGGCTGATCATACACTCATCACGGGACTGATCGTGCACTGATTACGGCGCTATCATGCATTGACTACATGACTTAACATGCACTGATCACGTGGATGATCATGCACTGATCACGTGACTGACCATGCACTGATCACGTGGCTGATTATGCACTGATCACGTGGCTGATCATGCACTGATCACGTGGCTATCATGCACTGCTCATGTGGCTGATCATGCAATGATCACGTAGCTACCATGTACTGGTCACGTGACTGATCATGCACTGATCACGTAATTGATCATGCACTGGTCATGTGGCTGATCATGCACTGAATACGTGGCTGAACATGCACTGTTCACGTGGCTGATCACACACCTGTCACGTGACATATCATGCACTGATCACCTGGCACTCATGCACTGATCACGTGGCTGATCATACTCTGCTCACGAAACTCATCATGCACACATCAAGTGGCTATCATGCACTGCTCAAGTGGTTCGTCATGGAATGATCACGAGGCTACCATATACTGGTCACGTGACTGATCATGCACAGATCACGTAAATGATCATGCACTGTTCACGTGACTGATCATGTACTGATCACGTGACTCATAATGCACTGATCACGTGGCTATCATGCTCTTCTCACGTGGCTGATCATGCAACGATCACGTAGCAACCATGTAGTGGTCTCGTGACTGATCATGCACTGATCACGTAATTGATCCTGCACTGAACACGTGGCTCTTCACGCACTGATCCGGTGGCTGATCACACACGGATCACGTGACTGATCATGTACAGATCACGTGACTAATCATGAAGTGATCACGTGGCTATTCTGCACTGATCACGTGGATATCATGCACTGATCACGTGGCTGATCACACACGTATCACGTGACTGATCATGCACTGATCACGTGGCTATCATGCACTGATCACGTGATTGATCATGCACAGATCACGTGACTGATCATGCACAGATCACGTGACTGATCATGCACTGATCACGTGGCTATCATGCACTGCTCACGGGGCTGATCATGCAATGATCACACAGCTACCATGTACTGGTCACATGACTGATCATGCACTGATCACATAATTGATCATGCACTGATCACCTGGCTTATCATGCATTGATCATGTGACTGATCATGTTTGGTGTCACACACCGATCATGTGCCTCTGGAGGCAATGAACATAGAGCTGAGTAGGCAGGAATCAGTCAGCAGGCTATAATCATGGAACTCAGCTCTGAGAAATCATGCTGCTCAGCTGGCAATAATCAAGTAGATGAGCAGGCAGGAATTACGCAGCACAGGTGGCAATTGTCAAGGAGATGACAGGCAGGAATCGAGCAGCTCAGCTGGAAATTGTCAAGCAGATGAGCAGACAGTAATCACGCAGCTCAGTAGGCCCTGATCACGTGACTGAGCATGCACTGTTCACAAGGCTGATCACACACCTGTCACGTGACATATCATGCACTGATCACCTGGCACTCATGCACTGATCACGTGGCTGATCATACTCTGCTCACGAAACTCATCATGCACACATCAAGTGGCTATCATGCACTGCTCAAGTGGTTCGTCATGGAATGATCACGAGGCTACCATATACTGGTCACGTGACTGATCATGCACAGATCACGTAAATGATCATGCACTGTTCACGTGACTGATCATGTACTGATCACGTGACTCATAATGCACTGATCACGTGGCTATCATGCTCTTCTCACGTGGCTGATCATGCAACGATCACATAGCAACCATGTAGTGGTCTCGTGACTGATCATGCACTGATCACGTAATTGATCCTGCACTGAACACGTGGCTCTTCACGCACTGATCCGGTGGCTGATCACACACGGATCACGTGACTGATCATGTACAGATCACGTGACTAATCATGAAGTGATCACGTGGCTATTCTGCACTGATCACGTGGATATCATGCACTGATCACGTGGCTGATCACACACGTATCACGTGACTGAACATGCACTGATCACGTGGCTATCATGCACTGATCACGTGATTGATCATGCACAGATCACGTGACTGATCATGCACAGATCACGTGACTGATCATGCACTGATCACGTGGCTATCATGCACTGCTCACGGGGCTGATCATGCAATGATCACACAGCTACCATGTACTGGTCACATGACTGATCATGCACTGATCACATAATTGATCATGCACTGATCACCTGGCTTATCATGCATTGATCATGTGACTGATCATGTTTGGTGTCACACACTGATCATGTGCCTCTGGAGGCAATGAACATAGAGCTGAGTAGGCAGGAATCAGTCAGCAGGCTATAATCATGGAACTCAGCTCTGAGAAATCATGCTGCTCAGCTGGCAATAATCAAGTAGATGAGCAGGCAGGAATTACGCAGCACAGGTGGCAATTGTCAAGGAGATGACAGGCAGGAATCGAGCAGCTCAGCTGGAAATTGTCAAGCAGATGAGCAGACAGTAATCACGCAGCTCAGTAGGCCCTGATCACGTGACTGAGCATGCACTGTTCACAAGGCTGATCACACACCTATCACGTGACTGATCATGCACTGATCATGTGACTGATCATGTACTGACCACGTAGCTATCTTGCACTGATCACTTGGCTGATCATACACTCATAACGGGACTGATCGTGCACTGATCACGGCGCTATCATGCATTGACTACATGACTCCACATGCACTGATCACGTGGATGATCACGCACCGATCACGTGACTGACCACGTACTGATCACGTGACTGATCAGGCACTGATCACATGGCTGATCATGCACTGATCACGTGGCTATCATGCACTGCTCACGTGGCTGATCAGGCAATGATCACGTAGCTACCATGTACTGGTCACGTGACTGATCATGCACTGATCACGTAATTGATCCTGCACTGATCACATGGCTCATCACGCACTGATTAGCTGGCTGATCACACACGTATCACGTGACTGATCATGTAGAGATCACGTGAATAATCATGAAGTGATCACGTGGCTATCCTGCACTGATCACGTGGATATCATGCACTGATCACGTGGCTGATCATGCACTGATCACGTGACTGATCATGCACTGATCACGTGACTGATCATGCACTGCTCACGTGGCTGATCATGCAATGAACACACAGCTACCATGTACTGTTCACATGACTGATCATGCACTGATCACATAATTGATCATGCACTGATCACCTGGCTTATCATGCATTGATCATGTGACTGATCATGTGCTGATCATGTTTGGTGTCACACACTGATCATGTGCCTCTGGAGGCAATGAACATAGAGCTGAGTAGGCAGGAATCAGTCAGCAGGCTATAGTCATGGAACTCACCTCTGAGAAATCAAGCTGCTCAGCTGGCAATAATCAAGTAGATGAGCAGGCAGGAATTACACAGCACAGGTGGCAATTGTCAAGGAGATTACAGGCAGGAATCGTGCAGCTCAGCTGGAAATTGTCAAGCAGATGAGCAGACAGTAATCACGCAGCTCAGCAGGCCCTGATCACTTGACTTAGCATGCACTGTTCACATGGCTGATCACATACCTATCACGTGACTGATCATGCACTGATCATGTGACTGATCATGCACTGATCACGTAGCTATCTTGCACTGATCACTTGGCTGATCGTACACTCATCACGGGACTGATCGTGCACTGATCACGGCGCTATCATGCATTGACTACATGACTCCACGTGCACTGATCACGTGGATGATCATGCACTGATC